>NC_092335.1:346857500-347157500 GCF_046630445.1 Rutidosis leptorrhynchoides | reverse complement strand
TTTTAAATCATTAAGTTAGCATATCATATAGATATAAAACATGTGTTTAGTTGATTTTAAAAGTCAAGTTAGAAGGATTAACTTTTGTTTGCGAACAAGTTTAGAATTAACTAAACTATGTTCTAGTGATTACAAGTTTAAACCTTCGAATAAGATAGCTTTATATGTATGAATCAAATGATGTTATGAACATCATTACTACCTTAAGTTCCTTGGATAAACCTACTGGAAAAGAAAAAAATGGATCTAGCTTCAACGGATCCTTGGATGGCTCGAAGTTCTTGAAGCAGAATCATGACACGAAAACAAGTTCAAGTAAGATCATCACTTGAAATAAGATTGTTATAGTTATAGAAATTGAACCAAAGTTTGAATATGATTATTACCTTGTATTAGAATGATAACCTACTATAAGAAACAAAGATTTCTTGAGGTTGGATGATCACCTTACAAGATTGGAAGTGAGCTAGCAAACTTGAAAGTATTCTTGATTTTATGTAACTAGAACTTGTAGAATTTATGAAGAACACTTAGAACTTGAAGATAGAACTTGAGAGAGATCAATTAGATGAAGAAAATTGAAGAATGAAAGTGTTTGTAGGTGTTTTTGGTCGTTGGTGTATGGATTAGATATAAAGGATATGTAATTTTGTTTTCATGTAAATAAGTCATGAATGATTACTCATATTTTTGTAATTTTATGAGATATTTCATGCTAGTTGCCAAATGAGATTTGTAGGTGTTTTTATAATATCAAATGGGATTTTAAATTATTATATTATCATGATATTATCATGTATGAATATCTCTTAATATGATATATATACATTAAATGTCTTTACAACGATAATCGTGACATATATGTCTCGTTTAAAAATCATTAAGTTAGTAGTCTTGTTTTTACATATGTAGTTCATTGTTAATATATTTAATGATATGTTTACTTATCATAGTATCATGTTAACTATATATATATCCATATATATGTCATCATATAGTTTTTACAAGTTTTAACGTTCGTGAATCACCGGTCAACTTGGGTGGTCAATTGTCTATATGAAACATATTTCAATTAATCAAGTCTTAACAAGTTTGATTGCTTAACATGTTGGAAACATTTAATCATGTAAATATCAATCTCAATTAATATATATAAACATGGAAAAGTTCGGGTCACTACAGTACCTACCCGTTAAATAAATTTCGTCCCGAAATTTTAAGCTGTTGAAGGTGTTGACGAATCTTCTGGAAATAGATGCGGGTATTTCTTCTTCATCTGATCTTCACGCTCCCAGGTGAACTCGGGTCCTCTACGAGCATTCCATCGAACCTTAATAATTGGTATCTTTTTTTGCTTAAGTCTTTTAACCTCACGATCCATTATTTCGACGGGTTCTTCGATGAATTGAAGTTTTTCGTTGATTTAGATTTCATCTAACAGAATAGTGAGATCTTCTTTAGCAAAACATTTCTTCAAATTCGAGACGTGGAAAGTGTTATGTACAGCCGCGAGTTGTTGAGGTAACTCAAGTCGGTAAGCTACTGGTCCGACACGATCAATAATCTTGAATGGTCCAATATACCTTGGATTTAATTTCCCTCGTTTACCAAATTGAACAACGCCTTTCCAAGGTGCAACTTTAAGCATGACCATCTCTCCAATTTCAAATTCTATATCTTTTCTTTTAATGTCAGCGTAGCTCTTTTGTCGACTTTGGGCAGTTTTCAACCGTTGTTGAATTTGGATGATCTTCTCTGTAGTTTCTTGTATAATCTCCGGACCCGTAATCAGTCTATCCCCCACTTCACTCCAAAAAATCAGAGACCTGCACTTTCTACCATAAAGTGCTTCAAACGGCGCCATCTCAATGCTTGAATGGTAGCTGTTGTTGTAGGAAAATTCTGCTAACGGTAGATGTCGATCCCAACTGTTTCCGAAATCAATAACACATGCTCGTAGCATGTCTTCAAGCGTTTGTATTGTCCTTTTGCTCTGCCCATCAGTTTGTGGATAATAGGCAGTACTCATGTCTAGACGAGTTCCTAATGCTTGCTGTAATGTCTGCCAGAATCTTGAAATAAATCTGCCATCCCTATCAGAGATAATAGAGATTGGTATTCCATGTCTGGAGACGACTTCCTTCAAATACAGTCGTGCTAACTTCTCCATCTTGTCATCTTCTCTTATTGGCAGGAAGTGTGCTGATTTGGTGAGACGATCAACTATTACCCAAATAGTATCAAAACCACTTGCAGTCCTTGGCAATTTAGTGATGAAATCCATGGTAATGTTTTCCTATTTCCATTCCAGGATTTCGGGTTGTTGAAGTAGACCTGATGGTTTCTGATGCTCCGCTTTGACCTTAGAACACGTCAAACATTCTCCTACGTATTTAGCAACATCGGCTTTCATACCCGGCCACCAAAAATGTTTCTTGAGATCCTTGTACATCTTCCCCGTTCCAGGATGTATTGAGTATCTGGTTTTATGAGCTTCTCTAAGTACTATTTCTCTCATATCTCCAAATTTTGGTACCCAAATCCTTTCAGCCCTATACCGGGTTCTGTCTTCCCGAATATTAAGATGCTTCTCCGATCCTTTGGGTATTTCATCCTTTAAATTTCCCTCTTTTAAAACTCCTTGTTGCGCCTCTTTTATTTGAGTAGTAAGGTTATTATGAATCATTATATTCATAGATTTTACTCGAATGGGTTCTCTGTCCTTCCTGCTCAAGGCATCGGCTACCACATTTGCCTTCCCCGGGTGGTAACGAATCTCAAAGTCGTAATCATTCAACAATTCAATCCACCTACGCTGCCTCATATTTAGTTGTTTCTGATTAAATATGTGTTGAAGACTTTTGTGGTCGGTATATATAATACTTTTGACCCCATATAAGTAGTGCCTCCAAGTCTTTAATGCAAAAATAACCGCGCCTAATTCCAAATCATGCGTCGTATAATTTTGTTCGTGAATCTTCAATTGTCTAGACGCATAAGTAATCACCTTTGTTCATTGCATTAATACACAACCGAGACCTTACTTTGATGCGTCACAATAAATCACAAAATCATCATTCCCTTCAGGCAATGACAATATAGGTGCCGTAGTTAGCTTTTTCTTCAATAACTGAAACGCTTTCTCTTGTTCATCATTCCATTCAAATTTCTTCCCTTTATGCGTTAATGCAGTCAAGGGTTTTACTATTCTGGAAAAGTCTTGGATGAACCTTATGTAGTAACCAGCTAGTCCTAAAAACTGGCGTATGTGTTTCGGAGTTTTCGGGGTTTCCCACTTTTCAGCAGTTTCTATCTTTGCCGGATCCACCTTAATACCTTCTTTGTTCACTTTGTGACCGAGGAATTGAACTTCTTCCAACCAAAATGCACACTTTGAAAACTTAGAGTACAATTCTTCCTTCCTCAATACTTCTAACACCTTTCTCCAATGTTCACCGTGTTCTTGGTCATTCTTTGAGTAAATAAGTATGTCATCAATGAAAACAATGACAAACTTGTCAAGGTATGGTCCACACACTCGGTTCATAAGGTCCATGAACACAGCTGGTGCATTAGTTAAACCAAACGGCATGACCATAAACTCGTAATGACCGTAACGTGTTCTGAAAGCAGTCTTTGGAATATCATCTTCTTTCACCCGCATTTGATGATACCCGGAACGTAAATCAATCTTTGAATAAACAGACGAGCCTTGTAGTTGATCAAATAAGTCGTCGATTCTCGATAGTGGGTAGCGGTTCTTGATGGTAAGTTTGTTCAACTCTCGGTAGTTGATACACAACCTGAATGTACCATCTTTCTTCTTGACAAACAAAACAGGAGCTCCCCACGGTGATGTGCTTGGTCGAATGAAACCACGCTCTAAAAATTCTTGTAATTGGCTTTGCAGTTCTTTCATCTCGCTGGGTGCGAGTCTGTAAGGAGCACGAGCTATTGGTGCAGCTCCTGGTACAAGATCTATTTGAAATTCAACGGATCGATGTGGGGGTAATCCCGGTAATTCTTTCGGAAATACATCGGGAAATTCTTTTGCAATGGGAACATCATTGATGCTCTTTTCTTCAGTTTGTACTTTCTCGACGTGTGCTAGAACAGCATAGCAACCTTTTCTTATTAGTTTTTGTGCCTTCAAATTACTAATAAGATGTAGCTTCGTGTTGCCCTTTTCTCCGTACACCATTAAGGGTTTTCCTTTTTCTCGTATAATACGAATTGCATTTTTGTAACAAACGAACTCTGCTTTCACTTCTTTCAACCAGTCCATACCGATTATCACATCAAAACTCCCTAACTCTACTGGTATCAAATCAATCTTAAATGTTTCGCTAACCAGTTTAATTTCTCGATTCCGACATATATTATCTGCTGAAATTAATTTACCATTTGCTAATTCGAGTAAAAATTTACTATCCAAAGGCGTCAATGGACAACTTAATTTAGCACAAAAATCTCTACTCATATAGCTTCTATCCGCACCCGAATCAAATAAAACGTAAGCAGATTTATTGTCAATAAGAAACGTACCCGTAGCAAGCTCCGGGTCTTCCTGTGCCTCTGCCGCATTAATATTGAAAACTCTTCCACGGCCTTGTCCATTCGTGTTCTCCTGGTTCGGGCAATTTTTAATAATGTGGCCCGGTTTTCCACATTTATAATAAACTACATTGGCATAACTTGCTCCGACACTACTTGCTCCGCCATTACTCGTTCCGACACCATTTGTTCCTTTCGTTCTGTTAACCCCTGGTCCGTAGACCTCACACTTCGCCGCGCTATGACCATTTCTTTTACACTTGTTGCAAAATTTGGTGCAGAACCCCGAGTGATACTTTTCACACCTTTGGCATAGTTGCTTCTGATTGTTGTTGTTATTGCGGTTATTATTGTTGTTGGGATGATTGTTGTAGTTGCTGTTGTTGTTGTTGTTGTTGTTGGGCCGTTTGTTGTAGTTGCGATTGATGTTACGATTGTTGGGATAATTGTTGCGATTATTGTTGTAATTGCTGTTGTTGTTGTATTGGTGATTCTTATCACCGTTTTCCTCCCACTTTCTTTTGACTTGCTTCACATTGACCTCTTCAGCAGTCTGTTCTTTAATTCTTTCTTCAATCTGGTTCACTAGTTTGTGAGCCATTCTACATGCCTGTTGTATGGAGGCGAGCTCGTGTGAACTTATATCTTCTTGGATTCTTTCCGGTAATCCTTTCACAAACGCGTCGATCTTCTCTTCCTCATCTTCGAATGCTCCCGGACACAATAGGCACAATTCTGTGAATCGTCTTTCGTACGTGGTAATATCAAATCCTTGGGTTCGTAACCCTCTAAGTTCTGTCTTGAGCTTATTGACCTCGGTTCTGGGACGGTACTTCTCGTTCATCAAGTGCTTGAATGCTGACCACGGTAGTGCGTACGCATCGTCTTGTCCCACTTGCTCTAGATAGGTATTCCACCATGTTAACGCAGATGTGAAGGTATGCGTAGCGTACTTCACTTTGTCCTCTTCAGTACACTTACTTATGGCAAACACCGATTCGACCTTCTCGGTCCACCGTTTCAATCCGATCGGTCCTTCGGTTCCATCAAATTCCAAAGGTTTGCAGGCAGTGAATTCTTTGTAGGTGCATCCTACACGATTTCCTGTACTGCTAGATCCAAGGTTATTGTTGGTATGTAGCGTAGCCTGTACTGCGGCTATGTTTGAAGCTAGAAAAGTACGGAATTCCTCTTCATTCATATTCACGGTGTGTCGAGTAGTCGGTGCCATTTCCTTCAAAATAGTCAAATGGAACAAGTTAATCATACAGAATATTAAGAGTAGTTAATAGTATTTCGTAGCATAATATGAACTCATTTATAAAAGCTTTTTCTTCATATTAGCATTTTATAAGTTTAAATTTGGGTAGTACCTACCCGTTAAGTTCATACTTAGTAGCTAATATACAATTCAACTACTACAATTCTATATGAAAAACTGATTATAATAATATTTCGCGTTCAAACTTTTACACAAAATTTTACAAACTTACAATACCGCTTATTTTACATATAGCATGAAATATAGCACACAATAAATTTGATACAAGATGGTTGTGAAGATAATTCTAGCTAGTACACAAGTCGTTCAGCAAAGGCAATAAAGACACGTAATTCATACGTCCAGAAACAAGTCATGCATTCTGGTTTTACTAGGATTACTTCCCATCCTTGGTCTTGTGGAACATAACTGTTATGGTCATTGATAAGACATTGTGTTGTAACGTCGTCAAAGGGACGAGGGTTACGTAATGTCCAACAGTCCCGTAACAATCTAAAAACCTCATTTCTTACCCCAATTACCGACTCCGTCACTTGTGGGAACGTTTTGTTTAATAGTTGTAGCCCAATGTTCTTGTTCTCACTTTGGTGAGAAGCGAACATTAGTAATCCGTAAGCATAACATGCTTCTTTATGTTGCATGTTAGCCGCTTTTTCTAAATCACGAAGTCCAATATTCGGATATATTGAGTCAAAATAATTTCTTAACCCATTGCGTAAAATAGCATTTGGGTTCCCCGCAATATATGCGTCAAGTAAACACATCGTAACTTATGGATTTCCCAATGTGATATCCCCCATCTTTCGAACGAAAGCCTTTTATAAACCAAGGCATTCTTGGAACGTTCTTCGAATGTCTTACAAACTGATCTCGCCTTAAATAGTTGTGCCGAAGAATTCTGACCGACTCTAGACAAGATTTCATCAATCATGTCTCCGGGTAGGTCTCTTAAAATATTGGGTTGTCTATCCATTTTGTGTTTTTATACTGTAAAATAGACAAGAGTTAGATTCATAAAAAAAATACTTATTAATACAAGCAATTTTTACATATATCATAAAGCATAAGCACACTATATTACATATATTACACCACACTAATACAACTATCTTATTCCGACTCGCTTGTTTCTTCTTCTTCGGTTTTGGTTCGTTTTGCCAAGTTTCTAGGGATATATGATGTTCCCCTAATACGAGCCGTTGTTTTCCACATTGGTTTAGAAAAACCTGGTGGTTTAGAGGTTCCCGGGTCATTGTTACAACTTAAGGACTTCGGGGGTTGACGATACATATAAAGTTCATCGGGGTTGGAATTAGATTTCTCTATTTTTATGCCCTTTCCCTTATTATTTTCTTTTGCCTTTTTAAATTCAGTTGGGGTAATTTCTATAACATCATCGGAATTCTCGTCGGAATCCGATTCATCGGAGAATTGGTAATCCTCCCAATATTTTGCTTCCTTGGCGGAAACACCATTGACCATAATTAACCTTGGTCGGTTGGTTGAGGATTTTCTTTTACTTAACCGTTTTATTATTTCCCCCACCAGTTCTATTTCTTCATCCGGTTCCGATTCTTCTTCCGGTTCCGACTCTTCTTCCGGTTCCTCTTCGGGAACTTGTGAATCAGTCCACGAATCATTCCAATTTACATTTGACTCTTCATTATTATTAGGTGAGTCAATGGGACTTGTTCTAGAGATAGACATCTATCACATAATATCAAACGCGTTAAGAGATTAATATATCACATAATATTCACATGTTAAAAATATATAGTTTCCAACAAAATTTGTTAAGCAATCATTTTTCAAGTAAACACGGTCGAAGTCCACACTCACTAATGCATCCTAACAAACTCGATAAGACACACTAATGCAAAATTCTGGTTCTCTAAGACCAACGCTCGGATACCAACTGAAATGTCCCGTTCTTATTGATTAAAAACGTTCCATATTAATTGATTTCGTTGCGAGGTTTTGACCTCTATATGAGACGTTTTTCAAAGACCGCATTCATTTTTAAAACAAACCATAACCTTTATTTCATAGATAAAGGTTTTAAAAAGCTTTACGTAGATTATCAAATAATGATAATCTAAAATATCCTGTTTACACACGACCATTACATAATGGTTTACAATACAAATATGTTACAACAAAATAAGTTTCTTGAATGCAGTTTTTACACAATATCATACAAGCATGGACTCCAAATCTCGTCCTTATTTAAGTATGCTACAGCGGAAGCTCTTAATAATCACCTGAGAATAAACATGCTTAAAGCGTCAACAAAAATGTTGGTGAGTTATAGGTTTAACCTATATATATCAAATCATAATAATAGGCCACAAGATTTCATATTTCAATACACATCCCATACATAGAGATAAAAATCATTCATATGGTGAACACCTGGTAACCGACATTAACAAGATGCATATATAAGAATATCCCCATCATTCCGGGACACCCTTCGGATATGATATAAATTTCAAAGTACTAAAGCATCCGGTACTTTGGATGGGGTTTGTTAGGCCCAATAGATCTATCTTTAGGATTCGCGTCAATTAGGGTGTCTATTCCCTAATTCTTAGATTACCAGACTTAATAAAAAGGGGCATATTCGATTTCGATAATTCAACCATAGAATGTAGTTTCACGTACTTGTGTCTATTTTGTAAATCATTTATAAAACCTGCATGTATTCTCATCCCAAAAATATTAGATTTTAAAAGTGGGACTATAACTCACTTTCACAGATTTTTACTTCGTCGGGAAGTAAGACTTGGCCACTGGTTGATTCACGAACCTATAACAATATATACATATATATCAAAGTATGTTCAAAATATATTTACAACACTTTTAATATATTTTGATGTTTTAAGTTTATTAAGTCAGCTGTCCTCGTTAGTAACCTACAACTAGTTGTCCACAGTTAGATGCACAGAAATAAATCGATAAATATTATCTTGAATCAATCCACGACCCAGTGTATACGTATCTCAGTATTGATCACAACTTAAACTATATATATTTTGGAATCAACCTCAACCCTGTATAGCTAACTCCAACATTCACATATAGAGTGTCTATGGTTGTTCCGAAATATATATAGATGTGTCGACATGATAGGTCGAAACATTGTATACGTGTCTATGGTATCTCAAGATTACATAATATATAATACAAGTTGATTAAGTTATGGTTGGAATAGATTTGTTACCAATTTTCACGTAGCTAAAATGAGAAAAATTATCCAATCTTGTTTTACCCATAACTTCTTCATTTTAAATCCGTTTTGATTGAATCAAATTGCTATGGTTTCATATTGAACTCTATTTTATGAATCTAAACAGAAAAAGTATAGGTTTATAGTCGAAAAAATAAGTTACAAGTCGTTTTTGTAAAGGTAGTCATTTCAGTCGAAAGAGCGACGTCTAGATGACCATTTTAGAAAACATACTTCCACTTTGAGTTTAACCATAAGTTTTGGATATAGTTTCATGTTCATAATAAAAATCATTTTCTCAGAATAACAACTTTTAAATCAAAGTTTATCATATTTTTTAATTAACTAACCCAAAACAGCCCGCGGTGTTACTACGACGGCGTAAATCCGGTTTTACGGTGTTTTTCGTGTTTCCAGGTTTTAAATCATTAAGTTAGCATATCATATAGATATAGAACATGTGTTTAGTTGATTTTAAAAGTCAAGTTAGAAGGATTAACTTTTGTTTGCGAACAAGTTTAGAATTAACTAAACTACGTTCTAGTGATTACAAGTTTAAACCTTCGAATAAGATAGCTTTATATGTATGAATCGAATGATGTTATGAACATCATTACTACCTTAAGTTCCTTGGATAAACCTACTGGAAAAGAAAAAAATGGATCTAGCTTCAACGGATCCTTGGATGGCTCGAAGTTCTTGAAGCAGAATCATGACACGAAAACAAGTTCAAGTAAGATCATCACTTGAAATAAGATTGTTATAGTTATAGAAATTGAACCAAAGTTTGAATATGATTATTACCTTGTATTAGAATGATAACCTACTGTAAGAAACAAAGATTTCTTGAGGTTGGATGATCACCTTACAAGATTGGAAGTGAGCTAGCAAACTTGAAAGTATTCTTGATTTTATGTAACTAGAACTTGTAGAATTTATGAAGAACACTTAGAACATGAAGATAGAACTTGAGAGAGATCAATTAGATGAATAAAATTGAAGAATGAAAGTGTTTGTAGGTGTTTTTGGTCGTTGGTGTATGGATTAGATATAAAGGATATGTAATTTTGTTTTCATGTAAATAAGTCATGAATGATTACTCATATTTTTGTAATTTTATGAGATATTTCATGCTAGTTGCCAAATGATGGTTCCCACATGTGTTAGGTGACTCACATGGGCTGCTAAGAGCTGATCATTGGAGTGTATATACCAATAGTACATACATCTAAAAGCTGTGTATTGTACGAGTACGAATACGGGTGCATACGAGTAGAATTGTTGATGAAACTGAATGAGGATGTAATTGTAAGCATTTTTATTAAGTAGAAGCATTTTGATAAGTGTATTGAAGTCTTTCAAAAGTTTATAAATACATATTAAAACACTACATGTATATACATTTTAACTAAGTCGTTAAGTCATCGTTAGTCGTTACATGTAAGTGTTGTTTTGAAACCTTTAGGTTAACGATCTTGTTAAATGTTGTTAACCCAATGTTTATAATATCAAATGAGATTTTAAATTATTATATTATCATGATATTATCATGTATGAATATCTCTTAATATGATATATATACATTAAATGTCTTTACAACGATAATCGTTACATATATGTCTCGTTTAAAAATCATTAAGTTAGTAGTCTTGTTTTTACATATGTAGTTCATTGTTAATATATTTAATGATATGTTTACTTATCATAGTATCATGTTAACTATATATATATATCCATATATATGTCATCATATAGTTTTTACAAGTTTTAACGTTCGTGAATCACCGGTCAACTTGGGTGGTCAATTGTCTATATGAAACATATTTCAATTAATCAAGTCTTAACAAGTTTGATTGCTTAATATGTTGGAAACATTTAATCATGTAAATATCAATCTCAATTAATATATATAAACATGGAAAAGTTCGGGTCACTACATTGAATACTTCAGATTTATTACGTAGAGGAAACACCCATAAATAATGTGAATAATGATCCAAAAACAGAACGTAATATTTAAACCCACTAAGACTTAAAGCAGGAGAAGTCCATAAATCTGAATGAATAATATCAAATGCGAAAGTTACATGCGAGATAGAAATACTGAATGGAAGTCGCACGTGTTTGCCAAGTTGGCATGCATGGAAGAACTCGGGAGACTTTGTTTTATTACAAACTATTGAATTACTAGAAATAAGATGACGAAATGATTCAACGTTGGGATGTCCGAGACTTTAATGCCAGGTGGTTGAAGTATTAAGGAGAGCATACTGAGCTGGAGTAGTAGAATGAGTTGTGAATGGGTAGAGATCTCCGGTACTGTCACATCAGAGGAGGAGGCGGTGAGTCAGGTAGTCTTTTACAGAAAAACCAAACTCGTAAAAAAACAAATACTTTATTATCACGAGTAAAACATCGAACAGAAATAAGATTTTTTACAATATTAGGAGTTACAAGAACATTTGAAAGATAAAGGGGTCGGTGGGTATTAGGCAACACGAAATTACCGGTATTAGTGACGGGAATGGCGTTCCCGTCAACCACGGAAACCGAAGAGTACATGCAATGATTAAAAATGGTACTTAAATTAGTAATGCTAGATGTAAGATGAGTAGAAGCATCGGTGTCTATGTGCCATCCGGCATTACCATAATCCTGAAGTGTCATGGTGTTGAAAGCATGAGGAAGCAATGTTTCTTGACTGGGTTGTGGAGTAGTAACAAAGGAGTCCGGTCCATAACCTAAAACAGTGGAACTAGGCCCATTAAACGAAGCAGGGGCAGATGTCAGCCCAACTTTCTGCTGTCCAAGTGGGCCAGATGGGCTGGCATAGTAATGGGCCAGCGGTGGTGCAGGCAGCCCAACTAGCTGCTGTCCAGGAACAGTGGCTGACCCAGTTGGAGTGATAAATTGTGTCGTTCCAGTCCATTTAGTCTGTGAATTATTAGAGGGAAATACAGGTGGGCCGGCCTGATGGGTTTTCCATGTTATGAAAATAGTTAACACCATTTAAGAATTAACCAAAGCGAAAGCATGAATTACCATTTTAAAACATGTTATACTTTAACCATTTAAAGTTAAATCCCAAGAAGGATCAAGTTATGGAATATACTTACAAACTATAAGTGGGTTAAGAGATTATACCTTCTCCAAGTTAGGAGGTAAAAGTGAAGATGATGATGATGAATATAGCTTCAAAAGATGAAGCCTCAAGTTGTAATACCCCAAGCCTTTTGCACCAACACCCTTGTACTTGGTTAGGATTTAATTAAACACTTGAAATGAGCTTGCAAAAAAAATTTGGAACCCTCTTTTGCCCTCAAATATTTCGGCCATATTTGGTGAAAAAGAGAGAGATTTTGCAAGTTACTTGATATGTTTAATGTGTATGTTAGTATGCATTCAAGTGGGTTAAAGTACATGGACATGGAGAATGGAAGTAACCTCCCAAGTGACCAACCAAAATGCATGCAAATTCCTTTCTCCCATGCCACTTATTTTGATATAAATTTAAATTTTATAAAAGTAAACTTTTATAAATAAATTTATAATACTTGCACATTATTTTTATGTATACATTATTTTATAAAACCAATTTATAAAATGCAACATAAAATAATTAATTATTTAACCTATAAATAATTAAATCCTTTTTACATAAATTATTCCATAATTTTTATATATATATATATATATATATATATATATATATATATATATATATATATATATATATATATATATATATACATATCAAGTAATATTATTTTAGAAACCATTTTCTAAAATTCAAGTGTTACATATTTAATCAACGATCCAATTGCAAAGATCAAATATGAATAAGGTGTCGGTAAGCTTGTTATTGGGTATGACCCGACTTGGATCAAAACATATTAGCCACATCAATTTAATATGTCTCTCGGGCATACAAAATACCTTTAATCTCCCACTTGCACGAGAAACATAAGAAATTGATGCAAGTGATGGATACCACCTAACGACCGTCCATCACCCCCAATATGTTATGACTTTGTGCCATTCAATAACATCATCCCTTTCGAGATCCCAACTCGAACATGAATAGGTGAATCTTCCATTACATCCTTTTGTCCTAGATGCCATGTTAAATCCAAGAGATACAGAGTGATCACTCTCTTCTAGACTTAACTTTATCAGGCCTTAGACATCTGACTCTCAACGAATAAGAGGGACAAATTCCATCTTGACTATATACGTCCTAAATACATACTTTGTATTATACCTGAGCTCTTCCTTATGAACTACCATATTTCAGAATAGCAAAGGAAAGAATCAAGGCACAATACTTGGTAAATATCCGAACCCAATATGTATCTCAGGTCAGAGGATACAATGATGTTCGCCTTTACTCAAGATTACATGTGATCAACCACAAAGGCTCCATACAGTTAATCTTGAGTGATGGTCTTCCAATACTTGTATCCCACAAATATCTATCAACCTTGGTAGCAACCTTGCCCCACATTCAGTCTGTGAATATATACCAATCCAAGTTCATAATAGTCTAGACCTCACACTTGTTCCCACAAATGCGATCGACTATGGAATTTAGAATAATTACATATTCATGGATAAAATATGCAAAATATGAACATGACTCAAGATTAATAAATTAACACCATAATTATATTAATGAGTTTGAACAATTTTGTTCCGTTACAATACATAAAACAGATCATATACAATCACTAGAATATCAAAGCCCTAATGCACAAACATGTCCTTCATGTTTTGCTCCATGTAAGAGCTTCGTGAGTGGATCCGCTATATTAAGATCTGTGTGAAATTTGCTAATACATATCTTTCCCTTTTCAACTTCATCCCTTATCCCTTATGTAGTTGAATCTCCGCTCAATATGATGGGTCTTTTGGTGAGCACAAGGTTCCTTGATTTGAGCAATCGCACATTCGTTGTCACAAAAGATCTCAAGAGGGTCCTGAATGGAAGGGACTACTCCTAAGTCGTCGATGAATTTCTTCATCCATGCAGCTTCCTAAGCTACCAATGAGGCGGCAATGTACTCCAACTCTATAGTGGATAATGCAACAACATCCTGTTTTGAACTCTTCCAAGAGACCGCACCTCCATTTAACGCGAAGATATAACCGGATTGTGATCGAGAATCATCTCGATCAGTTTGGAAACTCGTGTCCATGTAACCTTTTACAGCGAGTTCCTCTTCACCAGACCTATATATGAGAAACATATCCTCAGTCCTCCTAACGTATTTCAATATACTGTTAACCGCAATCCAATGACTGTTTCCAGGGTTATTCTGGTATCTACTTGTCAAGCTAAGAGCACATGACACATCCGGTCTAGTGCATATCATTGCATACATGATTGACCCAATAGCAGATGCGTATGGGACATTCTTCATTCTCTCAGGTTCATCTTTCGTGGTGGGGCACTGAGATGAACTGAGAAGCATTCCTCTTTGAATAGGTACCAGACCTTTCTTAGAGTTCTCCATCTTGAACCTTTTCAAGATCTTTTCAATGTATGCACTTTGATTTAAACCTATCAATTTCTTGGATCTATCTCTATAGATCCCAATACCCAAAACGTATTGTGCTTCTCCAAGATCCTTAATGGAGAATCATCTACTTAGCCAAGTTTTAACACCTTGCATTGCCGGAATATCATTTCCAAATAACAATATATCATCCACATATAGTACAAGGAACATGATAGTGCTCCCACTAGCTTTCATGTATACACAAGCTTCATCACCATTTTTAATGAAGCCAAATTTCTTGGCCTCCTCATTAAAACGATGATTCCACATTCTAGATGCTTGTTTCAATCCGTAGATTGACTTCTTTAACTTGCATACTTTATTAGGATATTTCGGATCAACAAAACCTTCAGGCTGAACCATATAGACATCTTCTTCAAGATATCCATTTAGAAAAGCGGTCTTGACATTCATTTGCCATATTTCATAATCATAATGAGCAGCAATGGCACATAATATCCTAATAGACTTTAGCATTGCCACAGGCGAAAAAGTTTCATCATAGTCAACCCCTTGAGTTTGAGTGAAACCTTTTGCTACAAGTCTAGCTTTATATGTATCCAAGTTTCCATGTATGTCGACTTTTTCTTGAAAAGCCATTTACAATCAAGTAGCCTGGAGCCAGTAGGTTGTGCAACCAGTTCCCAAACTTGGTTGTCATACATGGATTGCATCTCAGCGTTCATGGCTTCCTGCCATTTATCTTTATCAATTCTTGATAAAGCATCTTGATAGTTTGTTGGTTCATCCAAATCAACCACATAGCAACCATCCATGAGAAACTCATATCTCTCAGGAGGATTACTAATCCTACCAGATCTACGAACATCTTGTATACTTTGATCACCCATGTGATCATTCCCAACATTTTAATATTGAGTGCTAGTGTCAACCAATTGTGTATCATCTCCTTGATCTTGAACCTCTTCAAGATCTATCTTCCTTTCACTATTACCTTCCATTAGGAACTTAGTTTCAAGGAATTCCGCCTTTCGAGCAACAAATACATTTTGCTCGATTGGATCATAAAAATAGTATCCCATATCATCCTTGGGATATCCTATGAAGATACACTTTGTGGATCGAGCATTCAACTTATTAGCAACGAAGCGCTTAGGATAAGCTTCACATCCCTATACTTTTAAGTATGATAGAGAAGAAGGTTTTTCAAACCACATCTCATGAGGAGTTCATTCCACTTTCTTGGTTGGGGCCATATTTAGAATACGAGCCGCGAAGCATAGACAATAACCCCAAAATGATAGAGGTAACAAGCTTCTTGCCATCTTAGATCGAACTATATCCATTAGGGTTCGGTTCCTCCTTTCGGATACTCCATTAAGTTGGGGTGTTCCAGGAGGAGTAAGTTGCAAGATAATCCCACAACTTTTAAGATGATCTTGGAAAGCATCGCTTAGGTATTCACCTCCTCTATCAGTACAAAGTACCTTGATTGTCTTGTTAAGTTGATTTTGTACTTCGTTTTGATATTCTTTGAATGCTTTAAAAGTTTCGTCCTTATGTCTTAATAAATAGACATATCCGAAACGACTAAAGTCATCAATGAAAGTAACGAAGTATCTTTCACCATTCCTAGTCATGGGCTTAAAGGGTCCACATACATCCGAATGTATTAATCCCAATAAATCTTTAGCCCTTTCATAGGTCCCTTTGAAAGGTGCTTTAGTCATTTTGCCTTGTAAACAAGATTCACATACATCAAATGAGTCTAGCTCACTTGATTTCAAAAGACCATTCTTTTGAAGTGTATGCATTCGGTTCTTATTTATGTGACCAAGGAGACAATGCCATAAGTAGGAATCACTCAAATCCCTTTTGAGTTTCTTGGTGTTTGCATGGAACATTGAGCTATTGTGTGATGTGTTATCATGAACCAATTCATAAATACCATTCAAAGGCGAAGCCTTAAAATAGAACACATTATCTAAAGAAACATGGATGTCATCATTAATAAAATTAAGATTAAAACCAAATTGTCTCAAACGGGATACAGAAATAATGTTTCGTGTCAAATCAGGTGCATACAAAACATTTTTCAAAACAAGCTCCAAACCAGTTTGTAGCTTCAAAATAAAGTCTCCTTGAGCTTCTATGTGAACCTTTGCACCATTTCCCATGAAGAGACTTGTTGTTCCCGCATCTTATTTACTTCTTTTGAACCCCTGTAAAGAATTGCAAATATGAGTTCCACATCCTGTGTCTAATACCCATGTATTAGAAGAAGTAATACTAAGCTCAACGTATACCATATATACATTACCTGAGGTTTGCCCTGCATCCCTCTTTTCTTTTAACTCCTTTAGATAGATCGGGCAGTTGCGTTTCCAGTGACCCATCTCACCACAACCAAAGCATGGATCTTCCTTGGGGTTTGCTTTACCAGCAACTTTTTTCTTCTTGTTATTGTTGGTTGGGGTAACCATCTTTCCCTTTCCCTTACCCTTGCCTTGGTAGGCTGGTCCTTTCCTCTTAGCCACCTTTGGCTTAGAAGTGGAATCGTTCTTGGACCCACCTTGATTGATCATAAGCACGGGTGAAGCCCTTTAACCCATGCTTGATTCGGCCATCCTAAGCATGGCATGCAATTCGCCAATGCTCTTATCCCAACCATTCATGTTGTAATTCAACACGAATGTGTCAAATTGTTTTGGCAAAGAGTTGAGGATAAGGTCCGTGGCTAATTCATTAGACACGTTTTAGTTTAGACAGTGCAATCGATCAATCAGGTTTTCCATCTTAAGAACATAGGATGAGACGGATTGGGAGTCGTCCATTCGACAAGCATGAAGCGCTCGAACCGTTTCGAAGCACTTAATACGAGCTTGTTGAAGGAACATCTCCTTCAATTGAGTGATCATCTCGTATGCTCCATGATGCTCAAAATCCTTTTGGAGTTGGGGGATCATGGTCCCAAGCATAAGGCAAGAAACTTACACCGAATCGGCACAATATTTCTCCCAATATGCCATACCCTCGACATTATCCTCCTCGGGTTGATCGGGAATGGGGTCTTCCAACACATACGCTCTATCCTCAAGCTTGAGGACAATTCTTAGATTGCGATACCAATCCATGAAATTCGTATGGTTGAGTTTTTCCTTTTCGAGTAAGGACCTTAATGATAGGTTGTTAAAGTTGATTGGTGCGTTTGAAATGTTGTTGTTATTGGCGGCCATCTACAAATTTAACAAAGTTCGTTTAAGTATCAATTTTAATTTAATTTAACAATCAATACCCTTTTTAAATCCAATTGATATATTAAATTTTAGAATCCAACGGTAAACCAAATTTCAGTTAGGTGACCTTTATCCCGTTATTTGATTTAGCTAGGTAGTCATTTATATGAAAATTGTAATCCCTTTGCAACTCCTAAGGTATGGGATCATGCAATCCTTTTGCATGGCATATTTATCCCATCAACGCCTATTTTTTCCTCATGCTTCGATCACCCTAAGTTCATGATTCCTAAATCAAGTCGTCCTACTTGTGTAAACATGTAAACTTATCATACAAGTGGTTAGGTGACCTTTATCCCCACAAGCATGTGAAATTCACCTTAATCATATTAGTTTTCTTATAATAGTTAGGTGACCTTTATCCCATTATAAGTTCCCTAATATGTCTAAGTGTCACACAAAAGGATGGCGTTAAACTTGTTTACCTTGTTTATAAAAGGGATTTTAAGTTTTCATTATTTCTAGTGTAAGAAAACTTTTATACCATACACTAACATGCATTTAGTGTATGGTACTTATGAAAAGATTTTCATGTCTTGTAATAAAGTCAATTTTATTACTTGGAAAATAAACCATTTTATTATGTTTTAATAACCAATTATTAAATCCTTTTAGCCATTTTAATTTAACCAATTTAAATTAAAGTTTTGTTCTTTGCATGTTGTTAATAATTTCTAATTTAACCAATTAAATTACAGTTTTGTTTGTTGTTAACTTGTGAGATTAACTTGTAGTAATAAAATACACAATCCACAATCATACAAAACAACCACGCATGCAAAACAATATGTTCACAATCAAGCCTTTTGGTAGACATTTGTTTAGCCGAAAACAAATGTCACCGGTCAATGGTAGGGATGGCAATGGATGTTTCATCCATGGACATCCACCCGATCCGATCCATTTATAATGGATATGGATGATGTAAATGGACGATTAACAGATATGGATATGGATGACCTAAATATTTCGTGGATCAGATATGGATGAAAATTTATCATCTACGGATATATCCATTATCACCCGAAATACATCTATATATACATATATACCTACTAAAATATATGCATATACATCTACATATCGATATACATATACATATAACCTACAAATTCTTAAATTATTAACAAAAATAAGGGTTGTGATGGAAAATTATTAAATTGTTACTGACAATATTCAAAATTACATATTTAGATTAGTTTAAGCGTACATTTACTTATATCATAACGGATTTTGCTCAATTAAATTCACAATCGGCGGCAAATTACAATCAAAACATGTGAAATAAATCAAAAACATAAAGATTTAATATTAACATTTCTTATAATCTATATTAAATTGATAAAACTGTCGTTAGATTAACATTTCACTTGATATCCAACGGATATCCATTAACCCGCTTAATCCATCGAATATGGATATGGACGGATGAAATGAAATTAAATGGATATGGATATGGATATGGATATGGATGAGCAAATCGTAAATGGTTATGGATGTGGATATGGCATCATCCGATCCATATCCGATCCATTGTCATCCCTAGTCAATGGGTCAAAACACAAAGTAGGAGATTTCAAATCTCCCACTTAATCTTGCATCCAAATGCTTCTTCCTTGTGTTCTTTCTTGTCTTCATCTTGTATCTTCATCTTGTAACAAAAAAATATATCCTAATACATTTTTCTAGAAAATGAAATACACCCTAATCTATTTTACATACCAAATATAAAATAAATTACATAACCAAATGAATAAATAATATTACATGCCAAATGAATAAATAATATTACATGCCAAATGAATAAATAATATTACATCAAACAAGCATGCAACCAATCACAAGGTCAATGCTAGGATTGTGAACATTAACATACAACAAATATGACCAAAATGGAAGAACCTAAAACCCACGTTTGGGTCCCCAAAGTTTCGGCCAAATATACAACCCACCCAAACCCGAAATTTTTTTGCATTCTACTTTCATGCATGTTCATAGAATGCAAATATAGTGGGTTTAAAAGAATATCTCGAAGCATATTCCAACAACTTCGACTCTAGATACCATTGATGGGTTTTCCATGTTATTAAAATACTTAAAAAACCATTTAAGAATTAACCAAAGCGGAAGCATGAATTACCATTTTAAAACATGTTATACTTTAACCATTTAAAGTTAAATTCCAAGAAGGATCAAGTTATGGAATATACTTACAAACTATAAGTGGGTTAGGAGATTATACCTTCTCCAAGTTAGGAGGTAAAAGTAAAGATGATGATGATGAATATAGCTCCAAAAAATGAAGCCTCGAGTTGTAATACCCCAAGCCTTTTGCACCAACACCCTTGTACTTGGTTAGGATTTAATTAAACACTTGAAATGAGCTTGCAAAAAAAATTTGGAACCCTCTTTTACCCTCAAATATTTTGACCAGATTTGGTGAAAAAGAGAGAGAGATTTTGAAAGTTACTTGATATGTTTAATGTGTATGTTAGTATGTATTCAAGTGGGTTAAAGTATATGCACATGGAGAATGGAAGTAACCTCCCAAGTGGCCAACCAAAATGCATGCATATTCCTTTCTCCCATGCCACTTATTTTGATATAAATTTAAATTTTATAAAAGTAAACTTTTATAAATAAATTTATAATACTTGCACATTATTTTTATGTATACATTATTTTATAAAACCAATTTATAAAATGCAACATAAAATAATTAATTATTTAACCTATAAATAATTAAATCCTTTTTACATAAATTATTCCATAATTTCTATATATACATATCAAGTAATATTATTTTAGAAACCATTTTCTAAAATGAAAGTGTTACATATTTAATCAACAATCCAATCGCAAAGATCAAATATGAATAAGGTGTCGGTAAGCTTGTTATTGGGTATGACCCGACTTGGATCAAAACATATTAGCCACATCAATTTAATATTTCTCTCGGGCATATAAAATACCTTCACGGCCATGTGAGCCAAAGGTGTTCATGGCCTGAAATTAAACTGGGCGGCAGGAGTGTTAAAAGCCCGCAAATTTCCTTGTTGGGCTAGCAATTTTTGTTGAGATGCAATTATTTCCAAAAGGTGGGTTTTTGTATTACCATTAGGGGAAATAGCAGGAGCAGCATCAGATCGTGAAGAAGAAGTATGAAGGTACCTGCATTTATCCGCGAATCGACAGTGCCCACGATTGAAGTTACGACAAACCTCTTATTTGGAATTCGGGCGAGATATACCAGAGTTTGGAGTTGTTGCTTGCGCAACTAATACCGTAGGGGCAGAAGGAGTGCCATGAGCTTTAACATTGGTGCGGTTTTTGCGCAATAATTGTATCTCCTCAAGAGTAATCATGGATCGTACCATGTTGAAACTTGGGAACGGATTGCTATGAAGAATGATATAGTGAGCATGTGGGAATCGGTCGTTTAACCCAATAATCTCATATGTGACCAAGTCATCATCATTGATGGTTGTGCCAAGATTGCTTAGCATGGCATAAAGCGACTCTATTTTTCGAAAGTATTGTTCAGCACTTAGGTCGCCGATGTTGAGGGACCTTAATTCTGCAGTAAGTTCGACAATTTTAGACCTTTTATTATCCTAAAAGATTGTCTTTAGGAACTTCCAAGCAGCGTGCATGGTTTTAGGTTGCGAGTTTAATAACCTTTCTAGTAGGGGTTCTGAAATAGTAAGGAAAATCCACCCTAACACCACAGCATCGGCTTTGGTGCTTTCTTCAGTGGGTGGTTCGGTTGTTGAAGAAGCTTCGAGGAAGTTGAGTACATTGAAGGCATGACAATGAGTTCGAAAAAGAGTACTCCAGTGCATGTAATTTAACTTATCAAGATCAAGTTTGATTGGTATTAGATGGTGTACCGATCTGACAGTGTAGATCTTATCATATTTACCAGAGGAGTCATGAAAGTATAACGACCTGTCCTAATCCATCTGGACGAATACATTATATTTGGTAACATCGTGAGGTACTTGACCACTATATGATACATTTTACAAACATTGCATTCGTTTTTAAAAGACAACTTTCATTACATCGACAGTTGACGGCATGTATACCATTTCATAATATATCCAACTATAATTGAATTAATAATAATCTTGATGAACTCGACAACTCGAATGCAACGACTTTTGAAATATGTCATGAATGACTCCAAGTAATATCTCTAATATGAGCAAATGCACAGC
This sequence comes from Rutidosis leptorrhynchoides, assembly GCF_046630445.1. Lineage (NCBI taxonomy): Eukaryota > Viridiplantae > Streptophyta > Magnoliopsida > Asterales > Asteraceae > Rutidosis > Rutidosis leptorrhynchoides. Next base: position 347,135,397 of record NC_092335.1, on the reverse strand, counting down.
GGAAGATTTCTTTCACACCTGAGAATAAACATGCTTTCAAGTGTCAACCAAAAGGTTGGTGAGTTCATTAGTTTAACATAAATAATCATTTTCATCATTTTAATAGACCACAAGAATTTCATTTCCAGTTCTCATAAATATACGTCCCATGCATAGAGACAAAAATCATTCATATGGATTGAACACCTGGTAACCGACATTAACAAGATGTATATAAGAATATTCCCTATCATTTCGGGAAATCCTTCGGACATGATAAAAATGAATTCGAAGTACTAAAGCATCCGGTACTTTGGATGGGGTTCGTTAGGCCCAATAGATCTATCTTTAGGATTCGCGTCAATTAGTAGACTGGTTTACTAATTCTTAGGTTACCAAGCAAAAAGGGGCATATAATGCTTCGATAATTCAACCATATAATGTAGTTTCGATTACTTGTATTTATTTCGTAAAACATTTATAAAAGCAGCGCATGTATTCTCAGTCCCAAAAATATATATTGCAAAAGCATTTAAAAAGGGAGTAATGAAACTCACCATACTGTATTTTGTAGTAAAAATACATATGACGAAATTGAACAATGCAGAGTTGGTCTCGGATTCACGAACCTATATCAGTTTTGTATATATTAAAACATATAATTAACATATAATGGCATTCAAATTAGGTTACATATTTTAATTATTTAATGTATTACTTATTTATTATAGTAATGTATTTATTATTTTCAATGCTATATATATATATATATATATATATATATATATATATATATATATATATATATATATATATATATATATATATATATATATATATATTTATGTTATTATATATATATATATATTTATGTTATTATATATATATATATATATATATATATTTATGTTATTAAAATAGTAAATTAGATTTACTTATGATATATGTAATAGATATCTTTGTTTGTAAAAATAATAATCATAATAATACTGAAAATAATTTGTAGTAGTAATAATAATAATAATAATAATAATAATAATAATAATAATAATAATAATAATAATAATAATAATAATAATAATAATAATAATAATAATAATAATAATAATAATAATAATAATAATAATAATGATGATGATGATGATACTTTCAATAATAATAATAATTTTAAATAAACAAAATAAGTTTAATAATAATAATGATAATTCAAATAATAGTCTTAATGATAATATTACTAATTTTAATGATAAAAATCATAATAATTACGATATTCATAATAAGGATAATAATGTTACTAATAATAATAATACTAATAAAAATACTACCTTTAAATGATTCAATAAGCTTCCTAAAAAGAATTGACATCTCCCGGGCTCGAACTTAAGACCACTCATTTAACCCAACTCTCTTCCAAACCATTTCTCCACTAGTTACATCTTTATAATATCTAGCACATTTAATTATTTAACCCTTAAAAATGTCTTTGTCCTTGTGTCAGCCCAACCGAAAACAGATCAATAGATCCCGGTCCAACACGGCCCAACAGAGGATCTCGGCCCAGCAGGAACTTCTAGCCCAACAGTAGGTTGTTAAATTTAAAAAAAGATATCTTGCTGCAGCCTAGGATCGAACACCCAACCTCTTGTTCAAGATACACTCCCTTAACCATTGATCCGCTAGTTACTTTCTGAGATTATTATTACATTAATTATATTGAACTCGTATAAACCTGCTACCTTCTTCATAACCCAAAAATTCAAATACATCTTCATCATTTATCATCTCATATCACCTTATGATTATCATCCTAATCTAATCGTCATCATATCTAAATCTTAATACATCATCATCATCAACTATATCATTTATCAAATCCTCATTGTGATCCTTTCATGATCATCTTCATTGCATCGACTTTCATCATTAACATAGTATTTCATGACACGTTTATCATCGAAATTATCATCAGTATATATTAGCAAAAAATCACGGACCAATTATCAACTCAACTTTTCATCGATTATTAAAATGAAACTAAATCACAGTCCATATAAAAAAAATATTCGGCCCACTCCTAACACTAAAAGAATTTGGCTTCTAGTATCCCATTATTATCGAAAAAATTAAACAAATTAAAGGTTTAACAACCCATAAAGCATGTCGGCCACACCCCTTTGTCTCATATTCGATGTGTATAATAATTAACACATAATTCTGTGGCGATTCCACTAATACAAATGAATGGGTCCAAGCTTTATTAAAGGTAATTTAGTTGGAAACTTTGCAAGCTGTAAAGATATAAAGTATTTACGTAACCTTGTATCCTCAAATGTTGAAACACGCAAATATGTTAGACATCCAAGTTATAATTTCCTTATTTCTCAAACTTGTCACACAATACTATGTGACGTTAATAATGGTGGCTCAAGGTTGATTGATGGCGTTTGAGGAGAAAGAAAATGATCGGATTATTCTTGGGTTGAAATGGGTTTGAGGTGTTCCCGGATAGAAGAAGAGAAAGATAAACATAACGATGATGGTAGTTTTAATGAGTTGTGTTAGCGATAGAAAAAGGTGATGGTAATGGCGTTTGAAATAATTAAGGAAGGTGTGGGTATGGTTTCTTAATAACAAACCAGAGGTAATTAGCAGCTATATAGCGATTGGTTTGATCTTGGGTTTGTGGTGATTGCAACAGAAAACGCGAGAAATGATGGTTGTGGTGGCGTTGGATTGGTGTTCACACGAAACAAAATAAAAAGATGGTGGTGTTTTCGAATGAGAATAGAGAGAGAGAGAGCTACAAAACTCAATAGAGATGGCGGTTGTTTAGGGTAGTGGTGATTAAACGAACAAAAGTTGGTTAGGTACCGAAGAAGGTGATCGATGCATGATGATGAGAGTGGTGGTTTGAGGGTTCATAAATGAGAGTGAGAGGGGGAAGAGTAATGGTTATCGTGAGGATTATCGATAGATTTATCACAGAGAATAGAAATGGTTGTTAGATGGTTGTTTGTCTAGTAATTGGATCGATTATACATAAAGAAGGTAGTATCGACAGTATATTCTGGCCAAAGGTAAGAAAACAAAAAAAAATAGCAGATCAAGAAAGCTACAGAATCGTGCCAATTTGTTGGGTTAAAGTCAATGATCAGATCAGAAGTCCAAATTAGTCACAGTTGAAAAGGATGTAACACTGAATCCTCTAATGTATCTGTATAACTATCGAAATATATATCTATCTGTTCTTTTATATATAATGCAACAACTTGTTTCTTTTATATATCTTAATCTGTAATTAAATTTTAATATATAAATATCAAACCATAATAATTATGTAATATTTAGTAGCTATATATATAATGATATGATGAATATTTAATATTTATTACAATATGCATATAATAATGATCATGTATATATATATATATATATATATATGGATAACTACAATATTATTATTATCTTATATACTAAATTACATCATGAATTCGTATTTTATCATTTCGAATTATTATATATAGATTTTATTTATATATATATGTATATATATTTAATTACAACAATTGTTCGTGAATCATCGGTAATGGTCAAAGGTTTACTGAAACAGTTCAAAAATTTTAAGACTCAAGATAACAGATTTTGCTCATCGTGTCGAAACCATATAAGAATTAAGTTTAAATTTGGTCGGAAATTTCCGGGTCGTCACAGTACTTACCCGTTAAAGAAATTTCGTCCCGAAATTTGAGTGAGGTGGTCATGGCTAACACTAAAAATATTTTTCATGACGAATATGAGTTGATAAATAGAGTTTTATCACCATTGAATAATTTGAATAAAACGATTGAATAATTTGGATAAAACGATTCGATTACTCGAAGCGTATGAGTAAAATTATCACAAAAGATTGAGATAAGGTAATAGATATTCGTCTTTACTTTTGACGTAGTCACGTTTGAATTTCGGAATTCAAGGGATTTAAAAGAAAATATTGGAAATCTATAAGATCTGATTCTTCGAGATTTAAGGAAATTAGGATCTCTTTAATTGATCTGTCCCAATTACTACGTCTGATATTTCCAGTATAAATTTACCTTTTTCGTTCCATTAGTTTTCACCACTTCTATACTCAATTCCTAAATTCAAAAGATTGTGAAAATGCTTAATCCAGTTCTGATTCTTGTTCTTATCCTCACTATCGCAACAATCATTCTCCTTTTCCAATTACCACCGGAGGAATCTGTTTTCTTCTACTTCGCCCTTGGGGTTATAATGTTTTTAATTCTCCCGTGTCTTTATGTTGCGATAAACATTGCTATACACAGTTTGTAATTCCTGTGTTTGTGATCGGCTTTATATTTTCCTTTATTTTTCGGAGCTCTTTTCTTTTTTTTATTATCTTCTGGACCTCTAATAGAGCGAGTAACGGTCCAGAATTCATAAATATGGAACTTCGAATGAACTTAATGTTCTAAACAAGAAAGAACATAATCGCACGATTTGATTTGTCAAATTACCAGAATCACTGAGAATAGAACTATTAAGAATATACCTTCTCGATATGTTCAAAAGTTAAGTAGAATGAAAGAGTTATGTAACATGGCACATGATGACGTTATAATCTGTGAATCATCACGTTCCATTAGAAACTCAGCATGACTTACTGTAATATAATCACGTTGATCAAATGTCATTATATTATACTAACTCATGCTTCAGTTCCCAACACTACTTCAAATACATTCATACTTTAAATCCGAATTTTAAAGAAATTTAGAAACTAAAATGGTTTCCTTTATGATGTAATATAGATAGCAGGAAGAGATAAAATAATTTTGGATAAGAATATTTATGAAAATATCCTCAGAAATATCGAAGATATTTATGATGATATTTTGGAATTTCTAAGTTCGAAGGTTGATGAAGAAATATTTTTCCACAAGATTTAACATGAATACGGAGCAAGATATTTTCTAAAGATTTCATCGGATACAGAATCATCTGGATTTTTTTTATGTACAAGTTTAGCCCTTAGGTTTTGTCCACGGCCTTCTTCATGGTTTGCTCAATCCGTTTTTCAGTTCCAACTTTGCCGAGCTTTACCAACATACTATTCTTTATCATCAAACTTTCGACTGTTAAAGTCATCATCAGTTTTCACTGCTTTATCAGCTTTCTCAAAATTCAAAGAACTGATTCGTAGTCTAGAGTGCTGTTCAGAATTTTAGAATGGGAGATCATAATTCTAAGAGATAAATGTTATATGTATACATATAACTGTTGATGTAGTAATGCTTGCGAGATTCAAAATACTGTTTACTGATTCCTGATAATTGGTATGACAATTCTCGTTACAAGATACAGATAAGTATATGAATAGGTTTTAATGAACAAGTATAATGGCTGTTCGGAGAGACTTAAGCCAATGAGTAATGAAGTTGCTGGTAAATTAACTGCTAATGTGGTGGAATATAAACGGTTCTCCGGTAACGATGATGAAAGGAAACTTATATATATCAGGGTTATAATAAGGCTAATCCAAATGAAAGTCGAAATTGATTTGCTGAAGCTGTGACAAAATTGGCTAATTTGGAAAGAGATTGCAAAGTTAATTTTCGGTAATAACAACGCCAAAGGAGTTAGCAATGATGTGTGTTGAATGTTTACTCAGGTTCCGATTATTTTCAGATGCATAACTATATGCATAAATCCTATCGATTGAAGTGTTTTCAAGAATTATGAAAGGTTTGAATCGCATATTGTAATCGTCAAGATACAAATGAGGTTTAAGATCAAAGCAAGTGGAAAACTTGAAGAATTGTTTAGTTTCATATGTCATATTCAATATTTTAATTCATTTTAATTGTCCAATGCTGGTAGTCCACGGTCGATAGCCCACAGTTAACAGTCCAATAATACATATATAGTTTAATATATAATATTCGAATTGATTAATACGTATCGTGACCGTGTACATGTCTCAGACTCGATGACAACTCAAAGTATATATATTATTGTAGAATCAACCTCAACCCTGTATAGAGAACTCGATCATTACTGCATATAGAGTGTCTATGGTTATTCCAAATAATATATATATATATATACATATATATATATATATATACATATATATATATACATATATATATATATATATATATATATATATATATATATATATATATATATATATATATATATATATATATATATATATATATATATATATATATATATATATATATATATATATATATGCGTCGATATGATATGTCAAAACCTTGTATACGTGTCCCGATATTTAAAGTGCGTAAAAATAAATAACAGAAATTAAATGATGATAAATAAAGTGCGTAAAGTAAATAACAGAAATTAAATGATGATAAATAAAATTGCGAGAATGTAAATTGCGATAATTAAATTGCGATAAATAAAATGTAATCAGTTAGCTAGGAACAGTTAGCGTGGATTCTTAACAAAATTTCTCATAGTTAATTTGTTTGTTTCTAACAAATTTTATTTTGCCAAATGTTTTCTTCATTATGCCACTTGTTGGATTCTGATAAATCAAAATCCAAATATGAAATTGGATGAATATGGTTATTATGTGGTGAACGGATTTGTATATATGTAGTGAACGGATTTGTATATCGGTGGATGTAAGTAGGATAGTAAACGACTGTTGAATCGGCTTCGAAGAATGTACAGTGTAACTTATTAATGTGAAATCTGAATATTCCTCGGGTATTACCTACCCGTTAAAATATTTTCACCATTAACAGTTTGTACGAAAGAATTTTTAATTATAGTCTTTATGAAAAAAATATATATACATATATATTTTCTTCAGATGTAATCATGGATTTAATGAGTCAATATGATATTAAACTCATTTGATTTACCGTTAGAACAAGAATATATAATCTCTAAAACATTAGAGATTACATAATTACCATTTCGAATGAAAATAAATGATGTAGAACGATTCGCAGATTGATGATTATAGTCTTAATGATAATATTACTAATTTTAATGATAAAAATCATAATAATTACGATATTCATAATAAGGATAATATTGTAACTACTACTACTACTAATAATAATAATAATAATAATAATAATAATAATAATAATAATAATAATAATAATAATAATAATAATAATAATAATAATAATAATAATAATAATAATAATAATAATAATATAAATACTACCTTTAAATGATTCAATAAGCTTCCTAAAAAGAATTGACATCGCCCGGGCTCGAACTTAAGACCTCTCATTTAACCCAACTCTCTTCCAAACCATTTCTCCACTAGTTACATCTTTATAATATCTAGCACATTTAATTATTTAACCCTTAAAACTGTCTTTGTCCTTGTGTCAGCCCAACCGAAAATAGATCAATAGATCCCGGTCCAACACGGCCCAACAGAGGATCTCGGCCCAGCAGGAACTTCTAGCCCAACAGTAGGTTGTTTAATTTAAAAAAAAAAATCTTGCTGCAGCCTAGGATCGAACACCCAACCTCTTGTTCAAGATACACTCCCTTAACCATTGATCCGCTAGTTACTTTCTGAGATTATTATTACATTAATTATATTGAACTCGTATAAATCTGCTTCCTTCTTCATAACCCAAAAATTCAAATACATCTTCATCATTTATCATCTCATATCACCTTATGATTATCATCCTAATCTAATCATCATCATATATAAATCTTAATACATCATCATCATCAACTATATCATTTATCAAATCCTCATTGTGATCCTTTCATGATCATCTTCATTGCATCGGCTTTCATCATTAACATAGTATTTCATGACGCGTTTATCATCTAAATTATGATCAGTATATATTAGCAAATATCACGGACCAATTATCAACTCAACTTGTCATCGATTATTAAAATGAAACTAAATCACAGTCCAAATAAAAAAAATATTCGGCCCACTCCTAACACTAAAAGAATTTGGCTTCTAGTATCCCATTATTATCGAAAAAAATTAAACAAATTAAAGGTTTAACAACCCATAAAGCATGTCGGCCACACCCCTTTGTCTCATATTCGATGTGTATAATAATTAACACATAAGTCTGTGGCGATTCCACTAATACAAATGAATGGGTCCAAGCTTTATTAAAGGTAATTTAGTTGGAAACTTTGCAAGCTGTAAAGATATAAAGTATTTACGTAACCTTGTATCCTCAAATGTTGAAACACGCAAATATGTTAGACATCCAAGTTATAATTTCCTTATTTCTCAAACTTGTCACACAATACTATGTGGCGTTAATAATGGTGGCTCAAGGTTGATTGATGGCGTTTGAGGAGAAAGAAAATGATCGGATTATTCTTGGGTTGAAATGGGTTTGAGGTGTTCCCGAATAGAAGAAGAGAAAGACAAACATAACGATGATGGTAGTTTTAATGAGTTGTGTTAGCGATAGAAAAAGGTGATGGTAATGGCGTTTGAAATAATTAAGGAAGGTGTGGGTATGGTTTCTTAATAAGAAACCAGAGGTAATTAGCAGCTATATAGCAATTGGTTTGATCTTGGGTTTGTGGTGATTGCAACAGAAAATGCGAGAAATGATGGTTGTGGTGGCGTTGGATGGGTGTTCACATGAAACAAAATAAAAAGATGGTGGTGTTTTCGAATGAGAATAGAGAGAGAGAGAGAGAGAGAGAGAGAGAGAGCAACAAAACTCAATGGAGATGGCGGTTGTTTAGGGTAGTTGTGATTAAACGAACAAAAGTTGGTTAGGGACCGAAGAAGGTGATCGATGCATGATGATGAGAGTGGTGGTTTGAGGGTTCATAAATGAGAGTGAGAGGGGGAAGAGTAATGGTTATCGTGAGGATGTTCGATAGATTTATCACAGAGAATTGAAATGGTTGTTAGATGGTTGTTTGTCTAGTAATTGGATCGATTATACATAAAGAAGGTAGTATCGATAGTATATTCTGGCCAAAGGTAAGAAAATATATATATATATATATATATAGCAGATCAAGAATGCTACAGAATCGTGCCAATTTGTTGGGTTAAATTCAATGATCGGATCAGAAGTCTAAATTAGTCACAGTTGAAAAGGATGTAACACTGAATCCTCTAATGTATCTGTATAACTATCGAAATATATATCTATCTGTTCTTTTATATATAATGCAACAACTTGTTTCTTTTATATATCTTAATCTGTAATTAAATTTTAATATATAAATATCACACCATAATAATTATGTAATATTTAGTAGCTATATATATAATGATATGATGAATATTTAATATTTATTACAATATGCATATAATAATGATCATGTATATAAATCATATATATATATATATATATATATATATATATATATATGGATAACAACAGTATTATTATTATCTTATATACTAAATTACATCATGAATTCGTATTTTATCATTTCGAATTATTAAATATATATAGAATATATATATATATATATATATATATATATATATATATATATATATATATATATATATATATATATATATATATATATATATATATATATATATATATATATGTATATATATTTAATTACAACAATTGTTCGTGAATCGTCGGTAATGGTCAAAGGTTTACTGAAACAGTTCAAAAATTTTAAGACTCAAGATAACAGATTTTTCTCATCGTGCCGAAATCATATAAGAATTAAGTTTTAATTTGGTCAGAAATTTCCGGGTCGTCACAGAAAGAAGAGAAGGAAAACTAGCAGTGAAGAGGATGAGCAACAGAGATTGATTTGGTAGCGTTTGTTGTTGTAGGGTTAGGGTTAGGCGCAGCAGAAAGCGAGTTAATCTGATACCATGTTAACGTGAGATATCGTCTGTGTATTGAATGCCCAAAGCGTAATACGTACAATGAATATATAGACTACGATACTGGGGCTAGGTGGCACGCAGGCCCAATACAAAGAATATTCTAGAACATATACAAAATACATGGGCTTGCAGGCCCTTAATATAAGTCGGCTAACAGAATCAACATATCATATGTGGGTGGTCTATGGGTGAGAATAAAATTTGATTCTAAGTCCGCTAGTGACTCTTTTGCTGCTAATGCAAACCTCAAGAACTTGTTCCAGGTTGTTACGCCGTGCTCAAACAATTTTGTTCTGGATGAAAGAATTATTTGGTTAAAGTTTCGTAGGTTACTTGCATGTGCATGGGGATCGGTTGCTCTAAAAATAGTTGGCTCTTCTTTGGGTAGGTTCTGTTTTTTGGACTCTAACCCTAATGTTCCAATGTCCACTGGTCGTGTTTGCATGATTACAAAGAATTAGAGATAGATCTTGGAATCGATTGGAGTTGTGATACGTGGAATGACTTTCAATATATTTCCATAAGAAGGTGCACCTTGGATTGCAACCATAGTAGATGACTCTAATGATTTGAATTCGGACGATGAGCATAATGTTATTAATCAGCATGATGAAGCTATTAAGGAAGATATGGTTGTGGAAATTTTATGACAACTTGCCCAACGCACCCACACTAGCGAAAGCGAGGATATAATTATTTGAGACAAACTTGTGAGAAATAAAATAAAGTAACTGATAACATGACGATTTAACGTGGTTCGACAAAACCTTGCCTACGTCCACCCCAAGAGTTCCCTTTATTCTTATAAATTAAAAGAGTCCAATACAAGAAAAAAGTACACTATGAGTTAAACCCAAACCCAAGCCCCTTAGATTTTAGTATAAAATCTAAGTTTCCCATACACTCTTTTACAATCCTTACAAGAATAAACTCTCGGTCTCACAAATAAACACACTCCATTGATAAACATATCAACTATGTTTTTCTTTCTCTTTGTGATTTGTGATCTGTGGATGCTTTGTTCTCTACGTGTGCATGCATTTATATAGATGATCCTCATGCCTTACATGCAAAAAGAAAACATGTAAATGACCACCACATGCACATGTTGTCATCTATCCATCTTTGACTTTTCTATAATGCAAATTCAAAACAAACTTTTCTTGCACATGTAAAAGCCTTATGTGAAAACCAAATACCAATCAAAACCACTTCATGTGACTTCTTTATTTTCATGCAAAAGACAATTTATAGTTTTCTACTAAATTTTTGTCAAATGTTGACTACTATCCAACAATCTCCACCTTGACAAACATTTACCTTCTTCGTCACCGAAAATACTATCACCTAGTACTTTCACCATTGGCCTCCGTTATCACCGCTACACACACCTTGAATCATCTCGATCCTGAACCTGATTCAAATAAAATGGCCAATAAACATGTGCAGCTGATCACCCTGTCAACTTACATAGTTGACTCCGGAGAGGAGTCTCGAATCACCTCTACCACAGTAGGATTTTCCTTCTCACCATCGCCTAACTTGATCAAACATGTCATCACATGTTCCTGATTAATTTTCCTTGTGCACACTTTCCAAACCTTCGAGATACGAGTACATCTAGTACTCCCCACCAGACGATACAAACCCTCATACTTCTCTCCAATCATCAGGACCTTCACGCCATGTGTGATTTTCGTAACTCCACCTACGGTCGAATAGCCGTATCCTTGATAATCTAACTGGCTTAAGGAAATTAGATTTTTGCACATCTTTGGTGCGTACGCCACGCCACCAAATGTGTTAGCAGCTCCGTGAAACAATTTTATTTTCACCATGCCAACACCCTCAACATCACATGTTGAACCATCACCTAAAGTCAGCACTCCAGCCTTCTTTAATATTAGCTTATTAAAATAAGCTTTCTTGGAACACACATGTATCGTACAACCCGAATCTAAAATCCATTCATATTGAGCAGAAGTAGAACTTTTGGAAATTGTGAGAACATCTCCCAAATTAACCGACTCATTAACTGCTACTGCAGCTGATGAACCCCCAGATTTATCTTCACCATTCTTCCAGAGTGGACAATCTTTCTTGTAGTGACCCCACTCTTGACATTTAAAGCACTGGACACACTTCATTTCGTCTCTTGATTTAGACCTTCTTTTATCACCAGATCTTTTTTCGGAAAACCTTCCCTTTCCATGACCAACCATAGCAAATTCATGCTCAAAACGGTCATCAGATCTTCGTCTCTTATCCTGAGATAAGAGTGCCGGTACTACCTCCTCCATATTTACAGTAGCTTTTCCGTAAAGAACCGTAGTAGCTAATATATCATATGAACTGGAAGAGAGGTAAGAAGAATAAGGGTCTTATCTTCTTCCTCAATATTAACATCAACTTTTACAAATTGATCAACCAGACCATTAAACACATTCATGTGTTCAATGATATTCCCACATTCCTCCATCTTCAACCGATACAGATCACGCTTTAAGCTTAGCTTTGTAGTCATGTTCTTCCCGAGATATAACTTCTCGAGCCATAACAGTAGTCTCCCCACTAACATTATTAATGATCTTATCACTGCTGGAAAGGCGAATGGTACCGACACATCTTTCCTCGATGTCATTCCAATTGCTATCCGTCATCTTTTCTGGCTTTCCATTCTTTTTACCCTTCAACGGCTTTTCCAAGCCCTGTTGAACCAGGACATCCTTCACCCTTGCTTGCCACAAGGTGAAATTCCCAGTTCCATCAAATGGCTCCACCTTAAACTGCATACCGCTATTTCCTGCCATCTTAAACCAAAAAATATTCGATAAACCTGGATACGCTCTGATATCACTTGTTATGACAACTTGCCCAAGGCACCCACACTAGCGAAAGTGAGGATATAATTGTTTGAGACAAACTTGCGAGAAATAAAAGAAAGCAAAAAAAAGTAACTGATAACACGACGATTTAACGTGGTTTGGCAAAACCCTGCCTACGTCCACCCCAAGAGTTCCCTTTATTCTTATAATATAAAAGAGTCCAATACAAGAAAACAGTACACTATGAGTTAAACCCAAACCCAAGCCCCTTAGATTTTAGTATAAAATCTAAGTTTCCCGTACACTCTTTTACAATCCTTACAAAAATAAACTCTCGATCTCACAAATAAACACACTCTGTTGATAAACCTATCAACTATGTTTTTCTTTCTCTTTGTGATTTGTGATCTGTGGATGCTTTGTTATCTACGTGAGCATGCATTTATATAGATGATCCTCATGCCTTACATGCAAAAAGAAAACTTGTAAATGACCACCACATGCACATGCTGTCATCTATCCATCTTTGACTTTTCTATAATGCAAATTCAAATCAAACTTTTCTTGCACATGTAAAAGCCCCATGTGAAAACCAAATACCAATCAAAACCACTTCATGTGACTTCTTTATTTTCATGCAAAAGACAATTCATAGTTTTCTACTAAATTTTTGTCAAATCTTGACTACTATCCAACATGAAATGTAGTCGATATTGCAAGAACACAAAGTGGCTATGCCAGAACGTCAAGTATTTGTTTCTATAACTGAAAAATCCAGGTATATATTAGGTTAAGATAATAGTACATGAAGTCTTATTATGACTATCATTCGATATTGGTTCTGAAATGGGATTCCTGAGTGTATTAATTCTGAAGGACGAGTGGGAATGATTGAAGTTTAAATGAACTGGAATTGTTTCCAGAATAGACGATATGCTATCAGGGCTAAAGAATTTAAATCACCAATGAATTTAAATATCACACAAACGCCCCAAAATGATTCTGGTTTGGTAAAAGTTGTACCTCTGCTTACACAGCCACTTGCTGCTTCTTTAGGTGAGTTAGTTTGTACAGATTTGCTGTATATGATGAACAAAACTTATGTGCATTCTTGATATTGCAACCATAGTGAATTTTCACCAAAAGTCCAGCCTCAATGCATTTGAATGTGAACAATCGCCATCTTGTCTCTGTTTATAAATTTATCCATTTAATTGGGTGCATTTTTTGTGGGGTAATGATAATTGCGGGTACATTCAAAAAGAAGCTAATGGTAACTCGGGAGGTATGCTATTGATTTGGGATACTAATAGTTTTGTAGTAGAAAGTGCGACTAAAAGTGAGTATTTCTTAGACATTCGGGGTAAATGGTGTGGTTCCGGACATGAATCAATTATTATAAATGTCTATGGACTGCATAAGGATGCAAAGAAAAAAAGAGATGTGGTGGTCGTTGGAAAACCTTATTAAGAGTATTGATTCATCTTGGGTGGTTTGCGGTGATTTTAATGAGGTAAGAAACCAATCGGATAGGCTAAATTGTGTTTTTCACCCATCTAGGGCGAATCGATTCAATGATTTCATTTCGATGACTAATTTGATTGAGATTCCGATTAATGGGAAAAGATTCACACGAATTAGTGATGATGGAACTAAATTTAGTAAACTTGACCACTTTCTTGTAAATGATGGGTTCATTGGATTGTATAAAGACCTCTCGGTTGTCGTTTTAGAACGGACAGAGTCGGACTATTGTCCGTTATTGCTTAGAGATAATAGAATCGATTTTGGCCCTAAGCCTTTTAAGGTCTTCGATGAATGGCTCAAAAAAGATGGTGTTGATAAAGTGGTTCATGTTTCATGGGGAAAAGTGGTAGTAAATTCAAGGAAAGATTGTGTATTTAAAGATCGTCTTAAAAATGTAAAAAATGATTTGAAAAGTTGGAGTAAAAGTGAGTTTGGGGTCTTAGATGAGGAAATTATTGTGTTAAAAGATGAAGCTAATGGTCTAGAATTACTTGCTGAATCCGAAACAATCAGTGATGGTGATCGTGTTTGATGGTTAGAGGTCTGAAAAAGGTGGATTGAAAAAGAAAAAATGAGGACAAACATGCTGAAACAAAAAGCTCACATTCATTGGATTCTTGAGGGAGATGAAAACTCTAAGTATTTTTATTCATCAATACGAAGGAGGTATAACAAATGTAATCCTATGGGTTTAAATATAAACGGGGTATGGATCGAGGAACCTAATGTTGTTAAAGAGGCGGTTTTTGAGCATTTTCGTGCAAGATTTGGGTCGAACTTGAATATCGCAAGACCATCTTTTTTCAGTCGATCGTGTAACATTATTGGGCCTACCACATCTAATTCTATTAATGGTTCTGATTATATTGGTTTGGCAAAATTAATTGAAAGGGAGGCATTGGATTTAGAGGATAGATTTAAGGAGGAGGAAATTTGGGAGGCAATTAAAGATTGTGGTAGCTCAAAGGCCCCGGGGCTGGATGGGTTTAACATGGGCTTTTATAAGAAGTTGTTGGAAATTAATTATTAATCACCCACAAACTAAGAGAGTGGTTGCATTGTTGGAGTGGGAATATGTCTCTATCTCAATATTAATTATTAATAACCCACAATTAATTATTAATCACCCACAAACTAAGAGAGTGGTTGTATTTTTGTTGGAGTGGAAATATGTCTCTATCTCAATAATTGAATGTTTCTCCATTGTCATTGTTTTAAATATGCACCATTCAATAGAGATTACACAAAAGAAAATCGAATAACATATAGAGATACACATATTGATTTGATAGATTGTGAGTATACATGTTCAAGTGGAACATTGCAAATCGGTGAAGGAACTTAGGCCGTGAAACTGTGAAAGCTTTCCATTAGTGATTGCTTTCCCGGCCGGTGAACTAAACATCAATCCTATTCGCTTCTGCCGTATAATTTTCGGTATGTCTAGAAGCTATCTATATACTACATTGGTACAATAGCTATCTTGATTATTTCCCCGTTGAATGATGATTTTTTTTGTTAATTGATATTGCATCGGTTGTGAATATCTTCAAATATGTCCTCATACTATATCATGTTTTATTAACAAACTGAAGAAATATGTTCATTGTCATTGCCATGTATCATATAGACTTTTGTTACAAATTATTTGTCAAACATATAGTACAAAAGTTTAATAAACTATATTCTACGATCATCTAATATGTTATTAAACTATATTATTAAGATTATATAGTATGTTAATTTGTATACGTATAATATTAAACCATTTGTTATATAAGTGTAGCTGAAATCTAATGTGAGTTGATTTATAATTTGTTGTTATATGCTTGATGAATATGATTTTTCAAATAATTCAAATGGCTATATATGATCAACTAAATCGGATTTTTATATTTATATAAAGTGTATGTCTATGTATGAGCAAGATCTAGACATATTAAATATATGTTTATCTAAAGTGAATACATGATGGTTTTTTTTGTTAATCGACTAACATCTGGGTATATTAAATATATACTTCCTATATTTTAAGTGACATACATGATCTACACTAATAATAGATAAAAAGTTATACATCCATTTATGATTAATATGGTTTATAGATTTTTGGTTTTTGTAACCAATATGTTAATACATATTAATAGTGTGATATTTCTAAGTGAAATATGAAATATAAATATTATCTAGCACTTGAATGGTTTCAAAATTTGAAACATGGTATTGAAAAGTCGTGCTAATTCGGATTTATACGTATATTATTGTGTTAATAATAGTTTCATAATAGGTTTTATGGATGATAATTGGAAACATAGTGTCCTTTTTCTCTATAGCCTATGATGAACTATTATTTAATAAAATAATATAATTGCAAGATGATTGCATATTTGGATGGATATAACTAACCTTGTATAATTGTCTTAAAAATAGAACTTTTGTGTTCAATCATGGCTTTCACATCAAAGAACATTGTTGCTGAACTTAACAAGGGTGTTAAGTTGAATGGTGACAACTATGAAATATGGAGCATGAAACTCGAATATGTGTTGGAAGAGCAAGAGGCTCTTGTTGCTCTTACTCAATCAATGGAAGTACCTGAGGTGGTTGATACGGAACAACATTAAAGGGATGCTTAAGTGTACATTGAAAGGACCCGTTCATATACATTATAAACGATTCACAATAGTTGATTACATCGCGAGGTATTTGACCTCTATATGATACATTTTACAAAACATTGCATTCGTTTGTAAAAGACAAACTTTCATTACATTGAAAGTTGACGGTATGCATACCATTTCATAATACACCCAACTATAATTGACTTAATAATAATCTTAATGAACTCAACGACTCGAATGCAACGTCTTTCAAAATATGCCATGAATGACTTTAAGTAATATCCTTAAAATGAGCTAATGCACAGTGGAAGATTTCTTTCATACCTGAGAATAAACATGCTTTCAAGTGTCAACCAAAAGGTTGGTGAGTTCATAGGTTTATCGTAAACAATAAAATTTATCATTTTAATAGTCCACCAAATTTAATATTCCCATTTCCCATGAATATTAGCATATCAATTGTATATCCAGCTGGTAGGTTCAAGTGGTCAACAATGAAATTGGACTGTGGGGTCTTTGGTTTAATATGTTTGTTAGATTGCAAGTGGATGGTACACAAAAAAAAAATATTCGGTGGTGATGGGTAAATTTAATCAAATGCGACCAACAGCTCGATTAACTTTATCACGTGGGGTTCCTTGATTTATGATTGTCAGCTAAATCAAAAAGTAAAGTAATAATATCGAGTATAAAAGGTGGGTTCAGTTGTAATCAAGGGCTCGATTGAAATAAGAAAACAAACATATAATCTATCAATAATTTTTGGGTGATGATTGTCGTTGAGGCGGTGAAGCGATGGTGGTTTGTGGGTAGCGCTTGGACAGAAACATAAATCCGAACAGCTCACCTAGAGTGTTCCTGCATGGTGATGAGCTCGTACAGCGGTAGCCACAGCATGCATGCAGTTCACATTGATTTTTAATGAGTTTGTGCAGGTGACGGTTTTGAGTGATCTTTGGGGTGATGTTTTGATGGGTTTAAGTTGTAGCAAATATAAAGCAAAGGTTGAAGAAAACAACAAGTGTGGTGTGGTGCTTCAACAACAAAAAGAAACAGAAAGGAATTGTAGAGGTGGAAAGAGTTGAGTGGCTTTTTCAATATCATGGAGTAATTCGTTTAACTTTAGCTCAATATGGTTGACAGTTCATCTCAAGGACAGAAATATTATAAAAAAATAAAGTGAATCTGATGTTTGGTTGTATCTTGAAATTAAGATTTGATTCGTACAAATCTTTGAAACGTAAAACACATCAACAACAGATTGAAAACGATGGAAAACAAAAATGCGTACTTTCTTGTATTTAAATTTATTTATATCAGTTGTTTATACATCCATATACCTGTTTACGTATTTATATAGATATATACGGTTGTATTTTGTATATATATATATATATTGTAACGACCCTACTTTTTCCGTTATCTTTTACCGTTAACTATTTAACGACCGTTAATTGTTATTCGTGCCACGTCATTTCTATGACCTATATTATTATTTTTGTAATAATATATTAAT
This sequence comes from Rutidosis leptorrhynchoides, assembly GCF_046630445.1. Lineage (NCBI taxonomy): Eukaryota > Viridiplantae > Streptophyta > Magnoliopsida > Asterales > Asteraceae > Rutidosis > Rutidosis leptorrhynchoides. Next base: position 347,117,055 of record NC_092335.1, on the reverse strand, counting down.
TATTATGTGTTATATGAATATTTGTATTCATATTTTAAATTATACGTTCCTACGAGTCGCGGATTTCTATCCGACGAATCTTTTCGGTTTTCAAACCAACGGTCGAACTTTTGGAATTTTTAAGTCCTAATTATTTTAATTATGATATTTTGATGTCATATGATTATATATAGTGTTTATATATTTTATCCGTCGCATAGTTGTTATCTCTCCGAAAAATCAATCGCGTAGTAGCGTTTTCGCGTTTCGGGCTTCGATCGGGCGTTCGGGCTAAAAGAAATTACATATTTATCATTGTGGGCCATGTGGGGCCCACCCCATTCAGTTGTTGGCCGAAAATTCCCTTAGGGAGGGAGTGGTTTGTGATTTTATTTCATTATTCCATTTTTCATTTTCTAAACACTAGCATTTCCTCTCAAACCTAATTACTCCCATTTTATTTTCTTCCTCCTCTTCTCTTTTTCTTTTTTTTTGAGCCGTCACCCTAGCTCCACCAAATCATCATCATCTTCATCTAATCTTGCATGGATCATCAAATAGATTGCATAATCGGATTCTACACGTTCTTCTCTACAAGTTAACATCTCTTGATTATTGATTAGGGTATAAACCCTAACCCTAGATTTTTTAATTTTTCTTTATTTTTCTGTATTTTGATTATATTTTATTAGTATGATGATTATTAGTTGTTGTAATGTTGATTGTGTTCGTAGAATTACTCGATTGCATATTTTTCGGTTTGATAAAATTGGAACAGCAGCTTTTTCGTGTGTTTCTGATATTTTAACTGATGTTGATCATAAAATAAAGTATATAAATGAGTTCCTCTCATCAAGACATTAATTTTAGACTCCGGATTCATGTCGTTTCGATTCCCGGAGCCCTAGTTACGATCAAAGTGGTATTTTGTTAAGATTGAAATGTGATTTTGGTATGAACCAGGTTTGGTCCGACTTTGTGACCATATTTGGTGACTTTAGGGTGTGTTAGTGTGTTACTACTGATGGTGGGGCAAACTTTCATGTTCGGGTCATCTCAATCCGAGCCACGAATCACCCGTTACGTCTAAAACACGTTTTTGATTGAATTAAAGTTCCAAGTAGTGAATTGGCTGTACATCACTACTTGTGGGATGTTCTTGGGGTGTTCTTGAGTGTACCAAAGTGTCGGGTGGTTTGCTTGGGCGGAGATATATGTAAGGCTCGCCGAAAACCGATACCCGGGGCCCAGGATACGACCCGATGAACTTTTGATTTAAAACTTGTGACTAATTATTAAACTTATGATATAAATAATGGATTTCATTATTATTTAATTACTTATGATAAAAAAAGTAATTATTATTATTTACAACTTATGATATATATATTTATTATATCATTTAATTAATACCTATGATTTAATTAACATTTTAATTAAACATATGATAAATGATACTTCATTATTAATGGAAAATACTTATGATAAGTATTAAACTTATATTATGAGATTACTATTATAAGACTTATAATAAGGATTAATTAATTATTTAATTATTCTAAGGCTTAGTTATTATTTAATTATAATTTAATTATTAAATACTTATGATTTAATGATTATAATTAGAAACTTATGATATGATTAATAATTCATTATTAATTAATAATACTTATGATATAATTTAAAATTTATTATTAATGAATAATACTTATATTATGACTAATATTTAATTAATTAATTAAATACTTATGTTATATTAATTATATCATTTAAATTTATATTAACTTTAATAATTCATTTTAATTTAATTAAACTTATGTTATGACATAATTAGACATATTTAACTTTAATAAACGTTATAACTTATATTATTATTATAACTTACACTTTTAAAATTTACATTGACCATGTTTGACCAAGGTTGACTTTTGAGTTGACTTTCGGTTGACTTTGACTTTCAGTTGACTTTTGTTGACTTTCTAATTAAGGAAACTTTCCTAACTTATAAACTTTCCTAAAATAGCAACTTTCTAAATTTGAAAACTTTCCAAAAATAGAAACTTTCCAAAAATAGAAACTTTCCAAAAATAGAAACTTTCCAAAAATAGAAACTTTCCAAAAATGGAAACCTGCTAAAAATAGAAACTTTCTAAAAATAGAAAGTGTGTGTCCGTAAGCTGTTCCGATCAAACCGATGCATATTGGGTATTGTTCTATGACTACTTGCAACATGTACAATAGCTGTCATACTAAGACTTGACCTAAGTTAGTTATTTATATCGACCTGCTTTATTTATAGGTCGGCGTTGTGATCATTCCTGATCACTGTACTACATTTGCTGTTCGCTTAATTGTATTGGTTACTTCGTTGCTATTAAGGTGAGTTATAGTCCCATTTTTCTATTTAAATCTTTTGGGATGAGAATACATGCAATTTATTTTATATTTTGGACAAGTGAAAGTTGGTTTAAATTATTCATTGTGAGTTGAACAAAAATATTCCCTAGTCTGGTAACTGTAATCACTGGTTTCTACTGGTGAACGCGAATCCTATGGATAGATCTATCGGGTTTGACAACCCCATTTCGAGCTAGTCGCGCTAGCAATTTATAATCGGAATGTTTAGTACTTCGTATTTTGTTGTAGATACACTTGTTCGGTGTATATTATTTATTGTGTTTGGCAAGGGTAAATAAAGGGTTAAGTGGTTACCAGGTGGCTCACGGAAAATGGAATAATGTTTTATTATATGTTTTCTAGCATATAATTTGGTGGTTTAATAGGAGTTTTATGTTTTCAAACATAAATTTTTATTGTTTAAATTAAATATTGTTTGCAATATTAAACCTATAATTCACTCAACATTTTTGTTGACAGTTACTCGCATGTTTTATTCTCAGGTTCATGATTGACTGCTTCCGCTGTGCTTAGAGAGTCTGCATATTTATGATGGCAGCTTTTGTTAAACATTAACTTGCATTCTATTTTGTTACATTAAAGAGTGGTTGTTTGTTGATTTTATTTTGGTCAACTTTTGGTTAAAGTATTATTGTATAGTTTTTCTAAACTTATACATTTTAGTAGATTTCCTTTATAGGAAATCATTTTTTTTAAATAAAGAATGCAAGGTTGTTTTATTAAATTCATATAGAGTTTCGATCAAGCTGTGGGACCAAGTGACGGAGCCGTTAAGTGTTTTGACGGAGTCGTCACATATATATATATATATATATATATATATATATATATATATATATGTTTATATAAAACTGTATGTATAAATCTGTTTATATGTATATAATTCATAATCTAGTAATTTCAAGTATAAATGTGTTAATATTATTAATAATGTAATAATAAAATTATTAGTAAAAAGTCTAGTATTAATAGATAATAAATAATGTTAATATTAACAATAATGCAAATTTTAATAAATTTAACTAATAATAATCTTATTAATGATACAAATAATAATACTAGTTATAATAATATTAATATTATCATTGATAATAATAATAATAATAATAGTAATACAACTTATATATATATATATATATATATATATATATATATATATATATATATATATATATATATATATATATATTTTATTTTAGAAGTAATAATATTACTAATACAAATATTATTATTAGTATTAACAATAATAATAATGATGAATTTTAATGGTAATAATATTAATATATTAATTATATTCAAACTTGTAATTTAATATAATATTATTTATGATTTATGTAATATTATTTTATGTGATGACTTTCACCAAATAGTTGATATTTATGTATTTATATATTTTATAGCAATATATATATATATATATATATATATATATATATATTTATATATATTCAGAGTAACTTAATTATTCTATTTGTTATTTTTACATTTTAAGTTTCAATTAATTAGAGTATACTTTAATAATTCAAAATATTATATATATATATATATATATATATATATATATATATATATATATATATATATATATATATATATATATATATATATATATATATATATATATATATATTTTATATCTACATATGTATTTACATATTTATTTACAAATAGTTGTTCGTGAATCGTTGGAACAGTCAAAGGGTAATTGAATATATCAACACAGTTCAAAGTTTTTGAGACTTCAATATTACAGACTTTGCTTATCGTATCAAAACCATATAAAGATTAAGTTTAAATTTGGTCAAAAATTTTCGGGTCGTCACATACATCACTTGGAAACGTAAGAACACCATTGCTGGCATTTCGTTGCTGAGAAGCATGGATGATGACATCATGTGTGATTTTTGCAAGTATGAACTAGCAAAAGATATATGGAAAGCATTGGCTGACAAGTTTGGTGCAAACTCTGTGACCAAACTAAGATCTCTCACTATCAAATTTGACCAATATAAAAAGAAGTCTGATTATACCAGGAAAAAGCATGTCAGACAAATGTCAAACATGATAAGTGAATTGAGAAACGCAGGTCATGTTCTTACTGATGAACAACAGGTTCAAGCTATGATCCGTTCCTTGCCTCAAAGTTGGGAGCAAATGAAAATGCATCTCACACATAATGAGAACATCATGACTTTTGAGGACTGTGCACGCCATTTAGAGCTAGAACAAGATCGGATTGAGGCCAGTAAGTCAATCACTGATGTGAATATGGCGACAAGCTCTAAAATTGGTTTTGGGCATAAGCGCAAGTATCATCACCATAAGGGTAAAGAAACTTATAAGTCCAACAAAAGTTCAAACACCAATCATCATGGCAAGGGTACACGTCCCTCCAAGAAAGTAAACATTGCAAAGGTGAAATGCTACAATTGTAGCAACAAAGGGCATTTTGCTCGTGATTGTCCTGAGCCTAAAAGGGTATATTCTTACGATGCTTATGTTAGCAAACTTTGTGTTGCTAGTTCTGTTTTCTTAACTGAATCTCAACCTTTGTGGATTGTAGACTCAGGAGCAACAGACCATGTAGCTAAGGACAAAGACACCTTTATTGAATTTCAGCGAGTTTCTCATGGAGCTATGTGGATTTATGTAGGAAAAAACTCAAGAGTTCCAGTTGAAGGGATTGGGTCATGCAAGTTAGTCATGCGTGAAGGATGAACCCTAATCTTACATGATGTTTTATATGCTCCTCAAATTCGTCAAAATTTGATTTCTGTTTTTGTTTTTTTAAGACTTGATTTTCATTTGTACTTTCGTGATAATGCTGTTGAGTTGTCTTTGGGAGCAAACTCTTATGGTTTTGGTTATCTCCTTAACGGTTTTATCGTGATGGATGTTGATTATCTTAATAAGAAACCATGTTTTTCCTTAGTTGCATCTTCTAATAAGTTTGATAATGATGTAAACAATTGGCATGCTAGACTTGGTCATATAGGCCAACAAAGAATGAATAGATTAGCTAGAGATGGTTTACTGGCTAATATTGATAAAGTGGAATTGTCCACTTGTGAGCACTGTCTGGCAGGAAAAACTGCGAGAAAACCATTTGGAAAAGGAACTCGTGCCGATTATCCATTGCAACTAATACATTCGGATATATGTGGTCCTATGAACATCCGAGCAAGGCATGGAGCGTATTATTTCATCACATTCATTGATGATTATTCTCGATTCGGTTACGTCTACTTGATCTCTCACAAATCTGAAGCGTTGGATTGTTTTCAAAGTTATATGAATTTTGTTGAGAATCAATTAGAACGTAAGATTAAAGCATTAAGAACCGATCGAGGACGTGAATACCTATCTGATTTGTTCAAATCTCTATGTGATGCTAAAGGGATTCAACGTCAATTAACTACTCCTAGGACTCCACAACAAAATGGTGTTGCGGAAAGGCGGAATAGAACGCTTCTTGAAATGGTTAGGTCAATGATGGCAAAAGCAAATTTACCTATCACTATTTGGGGTGATGCTTTGTTAACTTCCACATTTATATTTAATCGTGTGCCTTCAAAATCAGTAACTTCCACACCATATGAGTTATGGACAGGTCGCAAACCTGACTTAAATATGTTAAGACCTTGGGGTTGTGCAGCGTATACTTTGGATTCCTCTCACAAATATGGAAAATTAGATCCAAGAGGAAAGAAATGTGTTTTCATAAGATACTCTGAACAATCAAAAGGTTATGTGATTTTGGGTGAACACAAAAGTTGGAGCATAACTGAATTTGAATCTCGAGATGTTACATTCTTGGAAAACGAGTTTCCAAAACAAGGGGATCTTGATAAAGATTGGTCTTTATTTGAGACTACAGAATTACCTCATTCGAGTAGGAGAAATTTGAGGAGTGAAGATGAAGAATTTGTTTCTTTGGATATAACTCCTCAACCTATTGCGAATGAAGATAATTCTGATCCGAGTGGGAGCAATATAGCAAACCAATAACATGTTTCCAATGAATCTCAACCAGATGCTACTGAGCATAATTCTGATCCAAGTGGGAGCAATTTGGTAAACCAAGAATCTGTTTTAATGGATAACCAACCACGACGAAGTAGTCGTCAAAGTAAACCTCCACTTCGGTATGAGATCGAAGATGGTTATACTTTTATGGTTCAACTAGAAGAGGATGAACCAAGAAATATAAATGAAGCTCTCACTTGTCCTGCAAAGAATGAATGGTTCAAAGCAATGGAAGAAGAGATGGAGTCTATGAGATCCAACAACGTTTGGGAATTGGTTGATCTTCCAAAAGGAAGAAAAGCTATAGGAAGTTAGTGGATTCTCAAAATAAAGCGTAACGCTGATGGTAGTATTGAAAGTGAAATGTCCCGTTCATATTGATTATAAATGTTTCATATTAATTGATTTCGTTGCGAGGTTTTGACCTCTATATGAGACGTTTTTCAAAGACTGCATTTGTTTTTAAAACAAACCATAACCTTTATTTTATCGATAAAGGTTTAAAAACCATAACGTAGATTATCAAGTAATGATAATCTAAAAGATAACGTTTTACACACGAACATTACATATTGGTTTACAATAATATTATACATCGATTTAAATCTCCGAATGCAGTTTTTAAACAATATATTACAAGCATGCTGACTCCAATTCTTGTCCTTAAATTAGCATGCAATAGTGGAAGCTCTTAACAATCACCTGAGAATAAACATGCGTAAAACGTCAACAAAAATATTGGTGAGTTATAGGTTTAACCTATATATTTATCAAATTATATTAATAGACCACGAGATTTCATATTTTCATTTCTCATAAACAACATGCATGCATAATAGCAATCTGCATAAAAATCATTCATATGGTGAAAAACTAGTAACCGACATTAACAAGATGCATATAGAATATCCCCATCATTCCGGGACATCCTTCGAACATGATAATTTCGAAGTACTAAAGCATCCGCTACAGCGGATGGGGTTTGTTGGGCACAATAGATCTATCTTTAGGATTCGCGTCAATTAGTAGACTGGTTTACTAATTCTTAGGCTACCAAGCAAAAAGGGGCATATTCGGCTTCGATCATTCAACCATAGAAAGTAGTTTCACGTACTTGTGTCTATTTTGTAAAACATTTATAAAACTGCATGTATTCTCATCCCAAAAATATTAGATTTTAAAAGTGAGACTATAACTCACTTTCACAGATTTTTCCTTCGTCGGGAAATAAGACTTGACCACGGGTCGATTCACGAACCTATAACAAATATGTACATATATATCAAAGTATGATCGAAATATATTAACAATATTTTTTATTACGTTTTAATGATTTAAGTTTATTAAGTTAGCTGTCCAACGTTAGTAGCCTACAACTAGTTGTCCACAGTTAGCAGTACAGAAATAAATCAATATAAATTATCTTAGATAAATCCATGACCCAGTGTATACAAGCCTCAGGCTAGATCACAACTCAAAGTATATATATTTTTGGAATCAACCTCAACCCTGTATAGCGAACTCGAGCATTACAGCATATAGAGTGTCTATGGTTGTTCCAAATAATATATATAGATGGGTCGATATGATATGTCAAAACATTGTATACGTGTCTATGGTATCTCAAGATTACAATATAAGCTAGCTAGGATATGATTAGTATAGATTTGTTACAATTTTCACGTAGCTAAAACTAGTAAAAATATCCAATTTTGTTTTACCCATAACTTCTTCATTTTAAATCCGTTTTGAGTGATTCAAATTGCTATGGTTTCATAATGAACTAAAATTTATGAAATTAAACATAAAAAGTATAAGTTTATAGTCAGAAATGCAGGTTACAAGTCACTCTTGAAAGAGGTAGTCATTTCCGTCGAAAGAACGACATCTTGATGACCATTTTGAAAAACATACTTTCACTTTGTGTTTAACCATGATTTTTGGATATAGTTTCATGTTCATAAGAAAAATCATTTTCCCAGAAGAACAACTTTTAAATCAAAGTTTATCATAGTTTTTAATTATCTAACCCAAAACAGCTCGCGGTGTTACTACGACGACGTATGTCCGGTTTTACGGTGTTTTTCGTGTTTCCAGGTTTTAAATCATTAAGTTAGCATATAATATAGATATAGAACATGTGTTTAGTTGATTTTAAAAGTAAATTTAGAAGGATTAACTTTGTTTACGAACAAGTTTAGAATTAACTAAAGTATGTTTTAGTGATTACATGTTCAAATCTTCGAATAAGATAGTTATATATATATATGAATCGAATGATGTTATGAACATAATTATTACCTCAAGTAAAGTAGGTAAACCTACTGTAAATGATAAAAAAATAACTTGAGCTTCAAAGGATCTTTGATGGCTTGGAAGTTCTTGAAGTAGAATCATGACACGAAAAACAAGTTCAAGTAAGATTACTACTCGAATTAAGATAGTTATAGTTATAGAAAGGTTTCTTGAGGTTGGGTGATCACTTGAAATGGATTTGCAAGATTGAAAGTAAACTAGCAAACTTGAAAGGATTTTCGAAGTGTTCTTGAAGTGTTCTTCCTATGATGATTATAGCTTGATACTTGAAGTAATTTTTGATGAAGATGATGATTAGTTTACTGGAAAATTTGTTTTTGAGAGTGTGTGTGTGTTTAGAGAGAATTAGAAAGAGAATTGGAAGTGAAATGGAGTGGGTGGTGAGTGGGAATGGTGAGTGGGGTTAAAAGGAGTTCTTGTTTTTGTTTCCTTACTCATAAGTCATGCTAGTTGTCTGATGATGGTTCCCACATGTCTTGATGACTCACAAGGGCTGCTAAGGAGCTGATGATTGAATGTATATACCAATAGTATATACATCTAGACGCTATGTATTGTACGAGTACGAATACGGTTGCATACGAGTAGAATTGTTGATGAAAATGAACGAGAATGTAATTGTAAGCATTTTTTATAAGTAGAAGTACTTTGATATGTGTCTTGAAATCTTTCAAAAGTGTATGAATACATCTTAAAATACTACATGTATATACATTTTAACTGAATCATTAAGTCATCGTTAGTCGTTACATGTAAGTGTTGTTTTGAACCCTTTAAGTTAACGATCTCATTTAATGTTGTTAACCCATTGTTTATTATATCTAATTAGATGTTAAATTATTATATTATCATGATATTATGATGTATGAATATATCTTAATATGATATATATACATTAAAATGTCGTTACAACGATAATCGTTACATATATGTCTCGTTTCGAAATCCTTAAGTTAGTAGTCTTGTTTTTACATATGTAGTTCATTGTTAATACACTTAATGATATGTTTAATTATCATTTTATTATGTTAAACATAGTGTATCAATATCTTAATATGATTCATATGTATTTAGTAAGACGTTGTTATAACGATAATCGTTATATATATCGTTTCGAGTTTCTTAACTCAATAAACTCATTTTTATGTATATCACTCATTGTTAATATAGTTAGTGAGATACTTATTTATCATAATCTCATGTTAGCCATATATATTTATCCATATATATATCATCATGTAGTTTTTATAAATTTTTAACGTCCGTGAATCGCCGGTCAACTTGGGTGGTCAATTGTCTATATGAAACTCATTTCAAATAATCAAGTCTTAACAAGTTTGATTGCTTAACATGTTGGAAAAATTTAATCATGCAAATATAGTTTTCATTTAATATATAATCATGGAAATGTTCGGGTCACTACAGTACCTACCCGTTAAAAAAATTTCGTCCCGAAATTTTAAGCTGTTGAAGGTGTTGACGAATCTTCTGGAAATAGGTGCGGGTATTTCTTCTTCATCTGATCTTCACGCTCCCAGGTGAACTCGGGTCCTCTACAAGCATTCCATCGAACCTTAACAATTGGTATCTTGTTTTGCTTAAGTCTTTTAACCTCACGATCCATTATTTCGACGGGTTCTTCGATGAATTGAAGTTTTTCGTTGATTTGGATTTCGTCTAACAGAATAGTGAGATCTTCTTTAGCAAAACATTTCTTCAAATTCGAGATGTGGAAAGTGTTATGTACCTCGACGAGTTGTGGAGGTAAGTCAAGTCGGTAAGCTACTGGTCCAACCCGATCTATAATCTTGAATGGTCTAATATACCTTGGATTTAGTTTCCCCCGTTTACCAAATCGAACAACGCCCTTCCAAGGTGAAACCTTAAGCATGACCATCTCTCCAATCTCCAATTCTGTATCTTTTCTTTTAATGTCCGCGTAGCTCTTTTGTCGACTTTGGGCGGTTTTCAACCGTTGTTGGATTTGGATGATCTTCTCGGTAGTTTCTTGAATTATCTCCAAAACCCGTAATCTATCTATCCCCCACTTCACTCCAACAATTCGGAGACCTGCACTTTCTACCATAAAGTGCTTCAAACGACGCCATCTCAATACTCGAATGGTAACTGTTGTTGTAGGAAAATTCTGCTAACGATAGGTGTCAATCCCAACTGTTTCTGAAATCAATAACACATGCTCGTAGCATGTCTTTAAGCGTTTGTATCGTCCTTTCGCTCTGCCCATCAGTTTGTGGATGATAGGCTGTACTCATGTCTAGACGAGTCCCCAATGCTTGTTGTAACGTCTGCCAGAATCTTGAAAGAAATCTGCCATCCCTATCAGAGATAATAGAGACTGGTATTCCATGTCTGGAGACGACTTCCTTCAAGTATAGTCGTGCTAACTTCTCCATTTTGTCATCTTCTCTCATTGGCAGAAAATGTGCTGACTTGGTGAGACAAATTGAATATTACCCAGATAGTATCATAACCACTTGCAGTCCTTGGCAATTTAGTAATGAAATCCATGGTAATGTTTTACCATTTCCATTTTGAGATTTCGGGTTGTTGAAGTAGACCTGATGGTTTCTGATGCTCAGCTTTGACCTTGGAACACGTCAAACATTCTCCTACATATGTAGCAATGTCGGCATTCATACCCAGCCACCAAAAGTGTTTCTTGAGATCTTTGTACATCTTCTCCACTCCGGGATCTATTGAATATCTGGTTTTATGTGCTTCCTTAAGTACCTTTTCTCTCACATCTCCAAACTTTGGTATCCAAATTCTTTCAGCCCTATACTGGGTTCCGTCTTCCCAAATATTAAGATGTTTATCCGATCCTTGGGTATTTCATTCTTCAACTTTCCTTCTTTTACAACTCCCTGCTGCGCCTCCTTTATTTGAGTAGTAAGGTTAGTACGAATAATTATATTCATAGCTTTTACCCGTATAGGTTCTCTGTCCTTTCTACTCAAAGTGTCGGCTACCACATTCGCCTTCCCCGGGTGGTAACGAATCTCAAAGTCGTAATCATTCAATAATTCAATCCACCTTCGTTGCCTCATGTTCAGTTGTTTCTGATCAAATATATGTTGGAGACTTTTGTGGTCGGTATATATGATACTTTTGACCCCATATAGGTAATGCCTCCAAGTCTTTAATGCAAAAACAATAGCGCCCAATTCTAAATCATGTGTCGTATAATTCTGCTCGTGAATCTTCAATTGTCTAGACGCATAAGCAATTACCTTCGTTCGTTGCATTAATACACAACTGAGACCTTGCTTTGAGGCATCACAATATATCACAAAATCATCATTCCCTTCAGGTAATGACAATATAGGTGCCGTAGTTAAGTTTTTCTTCAACAATTGAAACGCTTTCTCCTGTTCATCCTTCCATTCGAATTTCTTCCCTTTATGCATTAATGCAGTCAAGGGTTTCGCTATTTTTGAAAAATCTTGGATGAACCTTCTGTAGTAACCAGCCAGTCCTAAAAATTGGCGTATATGCTTTGGAGTTTTTGGGGTTTCCCACTTTTCAACGGTTTCAATCTTTGCCGGATCCACCTGAATACCTTCTTTGGTCACTATGTGACCGAGGAATTGAACTTCTTTCAACCAAAATGCGCACTTTGAAAACTTAGCGTACAATTTTTCTTTCCTCAACAACTCTAGCACTTTTCTCAAATGTTCTTCGTGCTCTTGATCATTCTTTGAGTAAATAAGTATGTCATCGATGAAAACAATGAAAAACTTGTCAAGGTATGGTGTACACACTCGGTTCATGAGGTCCATGAACACCGCTGGTGCGTTAGTCAACCCAAACAGCATAACCATAAACTCGTAATGATCGTAACGCGTCCTGAAAGCAGTCTTTGGAATATCATCCTCCTTCACCCGCATTTGATGATACCCAAAACGTAAATCGATCTTCGAATAAACCGACGAGCCTTGTAGTTGATCAAATAATTCGTCGATTCTCGGTAGTGGGTAACGGTTCTTGATGGTAAGTTTGTTCAACTCTCGGTAGTCGATACATAACCTGAATGTACCATCCTTCTTTTTGACAAACAAAACAGGAGCTCCCCATGGTGATGTACTTGGTCGTATAAAACCACTCCCTAAAAGTTCTTGTAATTAGCTTTGAAGTTCCTTCATTTCACTGGGTGCGAGTCTGTATGGATCACGAGCTATTGGTGCAGCTCCCGGTACAAGATCTATTTGAAATTCAACGGATAGGTGTGGAGGTAGTCCCGGTAATTCTTTCGGAAATACATCGGGAAATTCTTTTGCGACGGGAACATCATTGATGCTCTTTTCTTCTGTTTGTACTTTCTCGACGTGTGATTGAATAGCATAGCAACCTTTTCTTATTATCTTTTGCGCCTTCAAATTACTAATAAGATGTAACTTCGCGTTGCTCTTTTCTCCATACACCATTAAGGGTTTTCCTTCTTCTCGTACAATGCGAATTGCATTTTTGTAACATACGATCTCTGCCCTCTCCTTTTTCAACCAGTCTATGCCGATTATCACATCAAAACTCCCTAACTCTACTGGTATCAAATCAATCTTAAACGTTTCGATAACCAGTTTAATTTCTCGATTCTGACATATATTATCTGCTGTAATTAATTTACCTTTTGCTAATACGAGTAAAAATTTATTATCCAAAGGCATCAGTGGACAACTTAGTTTAGCACAAAAATCTCTACTCATATAGCTTCTATCCGCACCCGAATCAAATAAAACATAAGCAGATTTATTGTCAATAAGAAACGTACCCATAACGAGCTCCGAGTCTTCCTGCGCTTCTGCCGTATTGATATTGAAAACTCTTCCGTGGCCTTGCCCATTAGTATTCCCCTGATTCGGGTAATTTTTACTAAAGTGGCCCGGTTTTCCACATCCAAAACAAACTATGGCGGCGTTATTTGTTCCGACATTATTTGTTCTTTTAATTCTGTTATTCACTGGGCCGTAGACCTCACACTTTGTCGCACTATGGCCATTTATTTTACACTTGGTGCAAAATGTTGTGCAGAATCCATTCTGGTGGGATTCCTCACACCTTTGGCATGGCTGATTCTGATTCTTGTTGTTATAGGAATTGTTGTTGTTGCGGTTGTTATTGTTGTTGGGACGATTGTTGTAGTAGTTATTGTTGTTGTTGGGGCGTTTGTTGTTGCGATAAATGGTGCCATTGAATTTGTGATTATTGTTATGATGATTGTTGAGGTGATTGGTACTGTTGTGTTGGTGACTCTTGTCACTCTTTTCTTCCCACTTTCTCTTGACTTGTTTTGTGTTGGCTTCTTCGACTGCCTGCTCTTTAATTCTTTCCTCAATTTGATTTATGAGTTTATGAGCCATTCGACTTGCTTTTTGTATGGAGGCGGGCTCGTGTGAACTTATATCTTCTTGAATCCTTTCTGGTAACCCTTTTACAAATGCGTCGATTTTCTCTTCTTCATCTTCGAACGCTCTTAGACACAATAGGCACAACTCTGTGAATCGTCGTTCGTATGTGGTAATATCGAATCCTTGTGTTCGTAACCCTCTAAGCTCTACCTTGAGCTTATTGACCTCGTTTCTGGGACGGTACTGCTCAGTTATCATGTGTTTGAATGCTGACCACGGAAGTGCGTAAGCAGCATCTTGTCCCACATACTCAAGGTAGGTATTCCACCATGTTAACGCAGTACCTGTGAAGGTATGCGTGACGTACTTCACCCTGTCTTCTTCCGTACACTTAGGCGAACACCGATTCAACCTTCTCGGTTCACCGTTTTAATCCGATTGGACCCTCAGTTCCATCGAATTCCAGGGGTTTACAGGCAATGAATTCTTTGTAGGAGCATCCTACGCTAGTTCTTGTGGTGTTGGTTCCATTGCTGGATTCAGAGTTATTGTTATTTTGCATCGCAGCCTGTACTGCGGCTATGTTTACTGCAAGGAAAGCACGAAAGTCTTCCTCGCTCATGTTCAAATTCTGACGAGTCGTCGGTGCCATTTCCTTCAAAAATAGCCAAAAGAATTGAGTTAATATGACGACTCAGAAATTTTCGACTAAATTTAAAACTTAATCTTTATATGATTTTGGCAAGATAAGCAAAGTCTGTAATATTGATTCTCAAAATTTTTGAACTAATGTTATATATTCAGTTAACCTCTGACTATTGACCGACAATTTACGAACATATATATATATATATATATATATATATATATATATATATATATATATATATATATATATATATATATATATATATATATATATATATACAATAAGTTGGAATATTAATTATTCATAAATAACTTGCAATGTGTATTTAAAAACTGATTTATGTATATTAAATAAAGATATATACATATATATAATTTCAAGTTATTTAGGAAACGATAGTAACATTCGTTTATTGATTCAATTGACATTTAGATAAGTTAACTAAAACGTTTAAGATGAACAAGTAAAACACTAATTTACTACAGTATTTTCGAATTGCTACAGTACCCGAAAAGCTACAGTGTTTTCGAAAATCACTATTTGCTACAGTACTTTTTTGAAAATCACTATTTGCTACAGTGAAAACGACTTTGCTACAGTATAACACTATTTGCTACAGTATAACAGGACTTGCTACAGTAAATACTATTTGCTACAGTAAACACTATTGCTACAGTACACTATTTGCTACAGTAAAAAAATATGTCGACAAACAAGAAAACAAAACATATTGGGTGCGTACCAGCTGGCCATGAGATCGCATGGCAAATGGGCATGAAACCCATGCGATCACATGGGGTTCAGTTCCAGGGCACATCTATAAAGCTCGCAGTTTTTGCTCCGAATTCATTCACTTCTCTCAATCTATATCGATATCTCTCTATATTTATATTATAATTATTATCATCATTATTATTATTATTATTATTATTATTATTATTATTATTATTATTATTATTATTAGTATTATTATTATTATTATTATTATTATTATTATTATTATTATTATTATTATTATTATTATTATTATTATTATTATTATTATTATTATTAAGATTAATATTATTATTAATCTTATTATTATTAGTAGTATTAGTATTATTATTATTTATACATAAAATACTACGACGAGGTTCTGCTCGCATGTTTTCAAAATGGGTTTTGCGAGCGGGATAGAGCTAAGGAAATTATGGGTATGGTTCGAGGGTATTGCTCGTGAGTCAAACTAGTGTTTATCATCTCCATTGCATCTACGTACTTTCCTACAATATTGAATCACAATATTGATACATGAGCATTCATATCTTATCTTTTACATATTAATAGGGTATCCATGTCTAGTGCTCGAGTATATATGTTTATGCATGCTTGTATGCTTTAATTTTTTGGTTAAACAGTTTATGATAAATCACGAATTTGATACATATGCTACTGATATAAAGTATATGATATGCATGTTTTTGGAAAGCTGGCGAAAAATTATTAACTTTTCATTTAGAAATCGCGTGATTTCGATGAACGGATTAAAAGATATGGTCAACTGAATTATGTTTGACGTTAATTGAAATTGTGTTTGAAACTGTAAATTAATTTTTAAACAACTTGTCTATGAGATTGATAAATTGGATTTTCAGATATTACTAATCGAGTAAATGAATTTCTATATAAGGCACGTCTCTTTTTGTTGAACAATTGTCAAAGTTGACTGTCTTATCAGGTTTTAAAGCTTTATAAACATTATAGTCTGATTTTACAAGTATTGGAAAACTATGTGAAATAATAAAATATTTTCGATTGCCATGATAATTCAAATATAATATAACTCCTTAAATAAATAATATTTTGAGTTTGATAAACTATAAATTCGTTCAATTATCAAGACTTATACTATGATAATAAACATGTATAGATTTAAATATCATATTGGGTCAGGTTGACTTTTGAGATGACTCTTGTTAACTTTTACATGTCGGTCTCGAGCATTAGGATTGTGATACACTATGACCTGACCTAGCTTGTTAGACATGTATTGACCAACATATGTTCTCTAGGTTGAGATCTACGATTATTTTGCATTCCGAGTTTTGGTCATTTTTCGGTGAATGACCTTATGTGCTGCTAAAGTGAGTTTCATTTGCTCCCTTTTTAATTGCTTTTGCAATATATATTTTTTTGGGGCTGAGAATACATGCACTTTATTTTAAAAACAATGGATACAAGTACATACTTAATTCTACACTGAGTTTAACCGAAAATCCCTTAGCTTTGGTAACTAGTAACTGCCGGTTATAAGAACTGGTGGGTGCGAGTAGTTATATATAGATCCATAGGGCTTGACATCCCCGTCTGTTCCAGGTATAGAAACCCTAGCCTGAACTATAAAACAGACGTATGCTATTTGAGGTTAATACTATTGGAATTCAATATAACAACATGTTCTTAATGTTAACATAATCACTAAACCAATTTAGTAAGATTTATAGCAAGCGGAAGCACGATTCATTAAGAAAATAAATGTATATATTTGACCAATTTATTTGAATTCCAATTAGACATCAAGTCATGAAATATGCTTGCAAAATAGAAGTAGTTTAGAGGTTATACCTTCTCCAAGTTAGGAGGTTAATAAGTGATGATGAAGATGATGAACAAGTGTGTGAACCCCAATCTTTTGATGCACCAACACCACCCTTGAACTTGGTTATGTTTTAGACACTTAATCACCTTAAAACCAAGCTTGAAACTCTCTCCTTTTGCACCCAAGAAAATGGACAACATCTATGTCAAAAGATGATGATGAATGGAGCCTCAAAACTATGAAACCTCAAGAGATTATACCCCAAACGTATCACCAACACCCTAGCCTTTAGTTAGGATTTTATGACACTTGAAAAACAAGCTTGCAAAATAAGAAATGAGCACCCTTTTGCAGCTCAAAACTCACGGCCAGCTCTCTCCAAAGGGGACTGATTTGTGCAGTTTTTACAAGCTTAAATGTATAGTATTTACTTGAGAGAATCCTTCAAACTTTGGTCCAAGAGTTGCCCATGCACCTAAGGACTTGTGTAGTGTTAAAACATGCCTTGATGTTTTGCACCATGTAAGAGTTTCGTGAGTGGATCCGCTATATTAAGATCTGTGTGAACTTTACGAATACATATCTTTCCCTTTTCAACTTCATCCCTTATGTAGTTGAATCTCCGCTCAATGTGACGGGTCTTTTGGTGAGCACGAGGTTCCTTGATTTGAGCAATCGCACCCTCGTTGTCACAAAAGATCTCAAGAGGGTCCTGAATGGAAGGGACTATGTCATACCACGTCCTAATCCATCTGGAAGAAAGTCATCAACATCTGGTTCCATTGCGATGATCGACTCCAAATAATGTCTTTAAAATGAGCAAATGCACAGCGGAAGGTTTCTTTCATACCTGAGAATAAACATGCTTTCAAGTGTCAACCAAAAGGTTGGTGAGTTCATAAATTTATCTTAAAACAATAAAATTCATCATTTTGATAGACCACAAGATTTAAAAGCTGCATGGTACAAATGGGCCCGAATCCTATACCCACCTGTAATGTACATGCGATATCCTTTAAATACAGAACACATTTCTCGTGTACGAAATCCATTTTTCATAAATCATAGTAACCGTACACTTATCTTGTGCACAAATATAACATACACATAACCTGTGTATAAAATTATTCTCTCGATATATAACATTCACATCAATTGGTGGCAATTATCATGTCCACATAATTCAATGGTGGCAATTATCATGTCCACATAATTCAATTGTGGCAATTATCATGTCCACATAATTCAACGGTGGCAATTATCATGTCCACATAATTCAACGGTGGTAATTATCATGTCAACATAATTCATTCGAGGAATGTTTTGCTTGTGTCTATCTCGTCAAACATTTATAAAAGTATTTCATGTATTCGCAGTTCAAAATATATTTCAAAAGTATTTAATAAAGCAGTTGTAAAAACAGTGCATGCATTCTCAGTCCCAAAAATGTAAAGAGTAAAAGGGAATCAAATGAACTCACCTAATGTATTTTATAGTAAAAATACATATAACAATATTGAACAATGCAGGGTTGGCCTCAGATTCACGAACCTATATCATTTATATATTTATTAACACATATAATCGTAATCGAACAAATTGATATATTATATCTTAATTTATATATTTTATATATTTAATTTGTATATATATTTGAAATGATTAATATCTATATAGTTTATTAATATCTATATATGATTAGTATGATATCAAAAATATATACATACTTATATGTAATAAAAAATATATTTTCATATACAAAATATCTATTTGGTAACATAATATCAATAATAGTAGTAAAAGTTGTATTTGCTTATAATGATAATAATATTACTACTTATGATAATAAAAATAATAATGATATTCTTACTCAAAATGACTCTCTTAATAATACTATAACTGTTATGATAATAACAATGATACTATTAGAAAAAATGATAATAATATTAATAATACGTAATAATGTTAATTAACTTATCACTAAAAATAATAATAATAATAATAATAATAATAATAATAATAATAATAATAATAATAATAATAATAATAATAATAATAATAATAATAATAGAGTTAAGAGTATATACCCTTTTAAGAGTCTTTCCTAAAAAGAATTGCCCAAGACCAGGCTCGAACCCGAGACCTCTTGCTCCCCGTTAACACCCTCAACTGTTGAACCGTCTGCCATTTTTCTGTTATATCACTCCACCAAAATCTATATATCTAATATCTATCTGTGAAATCTTATTCTTCCTCTTGTTTATCATCGACACCCATTATCATTATCTCTCTAATCATCTAACACCATTGTGTTTCCTAACCATCATCACGATATCATCACTAGGCATCATCATCCTTCCATATCACCTCCATAATCATAACATAATTATCGAAATCCTAATTTATAATCTATCATATTATTATTTTCTTTGTTATTCCATCTTCCATATCACAATCTCATTCATCAATTAACATCATCATCAATTTTTGTATCTCGTCATCATGGACTCATTATCTTTATCACAATCATTTTCCCCGTTTCAGTTCTATTAAAACAGAAAAATGGCTCACCGCCTAATTATCATGAACACGGGCCAACTAATAGATTAAACCGATTCATTCTCACTTCTTTTTCATACATCGACCCCACTCGAATTATAACATTCCACTAATGTTTTAATTTAAACCCACCAATGGAATGGTGGGGTTACTTCCCTAGTGACTATAGGTCGAAATCAATACGCAAAAGTAGTAGTAATTTAACCTCACCATTCATACATCCCATAACAGTAACAGTAGTTGCATGTTAACATTTGGTGGATTTCGCTGTAACCATTTATCCAAGTAACCCTGCCAAAATCATTATTTAACATCTTCTTTAACTATCCTTTTATGATCACAATTATCATTTTATTACTCCATAAAAATTTAAACCGTCCCCCTTATGTCTCCCACTAAAGTCGCCTCTCCTTTTTCATTAACAACCTCATACATAATCAAAGAAAATAATGCGCTGTTTAAATAAATTACCTTATTTCAAAGTTGCAAAACATAGTCTGTGAATATTATCTATTCACTTTATTGCGTTAGATTTTTTTTTATTATCAAGTGGGTTCGTTGAAATAGTAAACAGAAACGGTAAGAAGGCTGCAGCAGGTAGGTGGTCTGTGGTGGTGGTTTCAGCGACGAAAAAAAAAGAAAAAGAAGAAGCAAGTAGCAGTATGCAGGTGTGTGGTTGGGTGATGTTTGATGGTGGTAAAGTGGTGGGTTTGAGGTGGAAAAACAGTAGCGAGCAAGGGTTGGTCGGCTTGGGTTTATATCGAGCAATTTGTGATGATTAAATGGAGATGAACTCAAGAAATATAAAGATAGTGGGTTAGTTTGTGATTAAAATGGAAACAGAATATTGGAGGAAAACTATAAAGGTGATGGTGATCAAATAGCATGACGGTAGTGGTTTGCGTGTGGTGGTTCATGGTGTAAAATGAGGAGGGCGGCTATGGGTTTTGGATGACGGTTTATAGTGGTGGCCGTATGATGTTGTGAAGATGTAGGTGATCAAAAGATGGTTGTGGTTTTCGATAGTGGCGGTTGATAGTAATGTGATGCTTGGTTCGATATTGTGTTCGAAACAGAAGAGAAACAAATACATACGTGTAAAGGTTGATGGTTAAATGGGTGGCTCTAGGGTGGTGGTTCTCGATGGTATTAGGAGGTGGTGGGTTTTCCTTTAACAAAACAGAATAAAATGAGAAATATGGAAATCGTTGGTTATCTTTGTGATAGTGAAGGTTGTTGGTGATTACACGAGTTTGAAATGGGGAGGGTGGCCGTTGGGTGTTGGTGGTGGAAGTGAATGGGTGATGGTTGTTGTGAAGGAGTGGAGATTAGGGACTTGAGTAGGCTATGAGAATTAGCAAGTGATTAACTAGAATTAGATATGGTGTGTGTGGTTTTGTCGTGAGTGTTGACAGGAACAAGAGAGCAAATTAGTGATAATTATGGTGATGGGTTTGAACAAAATAGAGACACAGGAGGTTTGGATATGGATATGTTCGTGCATGTGTCATAAACATAATTATGTTTAGAAAGTTACAAACACAGTAACTCCTTTAATATCCACTCATAAGTTATATATATTAACTAATGGAAGAGAATAAAATGTGCACACAAAATAAATAAATAAATAATGAAAGTGAGTCTAGGGTAATGGTGGGGATAGAGATCAATTGTAAGAAAAATATAAGGTGGGGTTCTTGAATCTTGCAAACAAACATATATGTCATATATTGATATTCCACAAACAAACACAGTACCCATTAACAATAATTATCAATCAATAATAGTAACACATAAACAATTTAAACACAGTGAGCCGCCTGATTTGTGTTAGGTTGTACCGACAGTTTTTACGGACTGTGTATCGTGCATCATTTGTTAATCAGTGGCGGATAAAAGTGTTCAGAAAAATTCCATATTTTTAAATTAACTATATTTATTTATTTTGGTCATTATGGTATAAAATTTAGTCATTAATTTAATAAATAAAAAGTACATCAACTGTCCCTCTCATTTATGAGTAAAGTGTTAAAATTAAATAATTAGATCCTAAATATACTTTTAATAAGACTATAACTTATATAACTCATTTTCGGATCACCGTTTATTTTATAATCATATAAGTTTGAATTAAACTTGCTTAATATCAATCGGGACATCAAACGAGTATTACAATCATTAAATATTTATTTTCAACATACTTTATTTATATATATAGATATATTTTAAATAATAATTATTATAATACCCTATTTTTATTTTATTAATTTTTAATAACAACAACATATAATACTTCAAATTATATTTCGAATTATTATTTATATATACATACACACATATCTATTTACAATTTATTGTTCGTGAATCGTCGAGAGCAGTCGAAGGTCAATTGAATATATGAACATCGTTCCAATGTTTTCTAGACTCAACATTACATACTTTGCTTATCGTATCATATAAAGATTAAGTTTAAATTTGGTCGGAAATTTCCGGGTCATCACAGTACCTACCCGTTAAATAAATTTCGTCCCGAAATTTGAGTGTGGTGGTCATGGCTAACCATAAAAATGTTTCCATGAAAAATATGAGTTGATAAATGGTGTTTTATCATTATTGACTAATATAGATAAAACGATTCGATTGGGTGAAGCGTACGAATGAAGCTGTCACAACAGATTGAGATAGAGATTTAACTTTTGACGTAGTCACGGTGAAAATTAGAAAATAAGGTGCGTCTTAGCTTTTGACGTTGTCTTGGTTGAATTCCGGAATTTAAGGGATTTAAAGAAAATCTTCGAAATCTAAAGATTTGATTCTTCGGCGAGTAAGGAAATTAAGATCTCTATTATTTAATATGGTGATCTGCCTCGATTACTCTGTCTGATATTTTCATTATAAATTAAACTCTTTTGTTCCATTATCCTCACCATTCCTATATTGTCTTTCTTAGTCCATACATCCAAAAGATTGTGAAAATGCTTAATCCAGTTCTAATCCTTGATATTTTCTTAATTATCATTTCTGTCATCCTTCTTTTGAATCTTCCACAAGAAAAATCTGTTTACTTCTACTATTACCTTGGGATGATACTATTCTTAATTCTACCGTGTGTTTATATTGCTATTCGTATTAATATCCATGGTTTGTAGCATCCGTGTTGTTATTGGGCTTTATATTTTCTCTTATATTTTGGAGCTCTTTACCTTTTTATTATCTTCTCGATCTCTAGTAAAGCAAGTAATGGTCCAGAATTCATAAGTATGGAACTTCGAATGATCTTAATGTTCTAAACAAGAAAGAACGTAATAGCACGATTTAATTTGTCAAATTACCTGAATCACTGAGAATAGAACTATCAAGAGTATACTTTCTTGATGTATTCAGAAGTTAAGCAGAATGAAAGAGTTATGTAACATGGCACATGATGACGTTATGGTCTGTGAATCATCATGTTTCATTAGAAACTCAGCATGACTTACTGTAATATAATCACGTTGATCAAGTGTCATTATATTATACTAAGTCATGCTTCAGTTCCCAACACTACTTCAATAACATTCATATTTTAAGCTCGAAAGTTTACAGAATATAGAAACTAACCGTTTCTATATGATGTAACACTGATAGCACGAAGAGATTAATGATTTCAGATAAGAATAGTTATGAAAACATCTTCAGAAATATGAAGGATATTTATTATGAAAGATACAATGATATCTTGGAATTTCTAATATCGAAGGATGGTGGAGAAAATTTGTCCGCAAGAGTTTGGAGTCAGAAGCAAGGTATTCGCTAAAGATTTCATCAGAAACAGAATCACCAGGATTCTTAATGTACAAGTTTAGTCCTTGGGATTTGTTCAGAGACTCCTTCGTAGTTTGCTCAATCAGTTTTTTTTTTTTTCAGTTTCAAACTTTTTCTGAGCTTTGCAAACATACAATTCTTTATCATCAACATTTGGCTATTGAGGTTGTTTACAGTTTTTGTTGCTTCATTCAACTATTAAAAATTCAGAGTATTAATTCGCAGACTGAGTGTTTTTTTAAAAATTTCAGAATAGAAGATCATAGTTCTAACAGATAAATATTATATGGATACATATAACTGTTGGTGTGGAAACGTTGCGAGACTTACAATACAGATTTGCTGATTCCCGATAATTGGTATGGCAATTCTTGTTACAAGATGCGGATGAGTACATGATGAGACTTCAATAGATAAATTTAGTGATTTGTCGGAGAGATTTAAACCAAGGAGCGACGAGGTTGCTGGTACATCTACTGGTAATATGGTGGAATATAATAAAAGGTTCCCCGGTAATAATAAAAGAGCACACATATAAATCAAGGTTATAATAAGGTTGTTTCGAACGAACAGTCAAAGTTGACTTGCTGGAGCTGTGACAAAATTTGCTAATTTGGAAAGGGATTGCAAAATTATTTTGGGTAATAGTAACACTAAGAAATTAGCATAGCTACGTTTTAAACGTTTACTCAGTTGCCAAGAGTTTCTCAGGTGAATAGCTATATGCATCAATCTTTTCTTCGGTAGATGATTTGTGGTTGGTTCATCCTCTAGATTGAGGTGTTTTCAAGAATTTATAAAGGATTTAAACGCAGATTGTAATCATCGAGATACAAATGAGGTTTAAGATGAAATCAAGTGGCAAACTTGAAGAATTGTTTAGTTTCATATGTTATAATCAATATTTTAATTCATTTTAATTGTCCAATGTTGGCAGTTCAAAGTCGATAGTCCACAGTTAACAGTCCAATAATTCATATATAGTTTAATATATAATATTCTAATTAATTAATATGTATCGTGACCCGTGTACATATCTCAGACTCGATCACAACTCAAACTATATATATTATTGTAGAATCAACCTCAACCCTGTATAGCTAACTCCAGCATTACTGCATATAGAGTGTCTATGGTTATTCCAAATAATATATATAGATGCGTTGATATGATATGTCAAAACCTTGTATACGTGTCCCGATATTTAAAGTGCGTAAAATAAATAACAGAAATTAAATGACGATAAATAAAATTGCGAGAATTAAAATTGCAATAAATAAAATGCGATAAATAAATTGCGATAAATAAAAGGTAATACGGAATTAACAGTTAGCTAGGAACAGTTAGCGTGGATTCTTAACAAAATTTCTCATAGTTAATTTGTTTGTTTCTAACAAATTTTATTTTGTCCAATGTTTTCTTCATTATGCCACTTGTTGGATTCTGATAAATCAAAATCCAAATATGAAATTGGATGAAAATAGTTATTCTGCGGTGAACGGATACGTATATCGATGGTTGTAAATAGGATAGTAAATGACTGTTGAATCAGATTCGACGAATGTACAGTATAACTTATTAAAGTGAAATCTAAATATTCCTCGGGTATTACCTACCCGTTAAAATATTTTCACCATTAACAGTTTGTACAAAAGAATTTTTAATTACAATCTTTATGAAAACATATATACATATATATTTTCTTCAGATATAATCATGAATTTAATGAGTTAATATGATATTAAACTCATTTGATTTATCGTTAGAACAAGAATATTTAATCTCTAAAATATTAGAGATTACATAATCGCCATGTCGAACGAAGATAATTGATGTAGAACGTCATGTAGAATGATGATTATACTCGAGGTACAGAATGAGATGTTGAGCCATGGATTGTTGATGGTACTGGTGCTGTTACTGCTGGTACTGTTGGTGCCGGTGATGTTACTGAAGCTGGTAAGTTTTGCACCATATTCTCCAAATTGATTACTCGAGAACGAAGTTCGTTGACTTCTTCTATTATTTCGGGATGATTGTCGGTCAGAACAAGCGGATGAATAAGGTTTAGAATTGTAGATAGAATATAATCATGTCGAGCTACTCTGGAAATGATGGTGAAAATGGTGTTTCGGATTGATTCACCGGTAAGTGCTTCAGGTTATTCGTCAAGAGGGCAATTTAGTTGGTGGAAAAGGTCACCTTCTTCGCGTTTCCATTGATTAAGTCGACTACGAACCCATCTCCAATTCATCTAGAATAAATTATGGCTAGTTGGTTGATTCATTCCGGTTACACTGCTTTCGGAGCTCGTGTGGAAATCCATATCGGAATAGCTGTCGGAATAGCTATCGAATTCTTAGGGACTCGAACTGGTTGAGGGATTCATCTCGTACGATCAGATGAAGGATTCTCGATAAGAAATAGATTATAGGATATAGATTAGTACCCTGCAATACATAATTTACATATGCATATATCATACTAAAATCCCATAAGTTACGAAGGAATCTACGGAAGCTGTGAGGCAAAGTCTACAGTAACAGGTACGCTAAGATATGAATTATCAGATACGCTAAGATATGAATTTTGTCTATACACTATTTATGCAGTCAATGCAGTAAAACGTGTCTAGACTAAGAATGATAAGCAGGTAATTTTCGACACGAAATGATAAGCAAAACTTTTGACATGCAGACACGGTCGAAGTCCAGACTCACCAATGCATCTAAACAACTATCAGTTAGACACACTAATGCAAGACCTGGTTCGCTAAGACCACCGCTCTGATACCACATGTCATACCCCGTCCTAATCCATCTGGACGAAGTCATCAACATCTGGTTCCATTGCGATGATCGACTCCAAATAATGTCTTTAAAATGAGCAAATGCACAGCGGAAGGTTTCTTTCATACCTGAGAATAAACATGCTTTCAAGTGTCAACCAAAAGGTTGGTGAGTTCATAAATTTATCTTAAAACAATAAAATTCATCATTTTGATAGACCACAAGATTTAAAAGCTGCATGGTACAAATGGGCCCGAATCCTATACCCACCTGTAATGTACATGCGATATCCTTTAAATACAGAACACATTTCTCGTGTACGAAATCCATTTTTCATAAATCATAGTAACCGTACACTTATCTTGTGCACAAATATAACATACACATAACCTGTGTATAAAATTATTCTCTCGATATATAACATTCACATCAATTGGTGGCAATTATCATGTCCACATAATTCAATGGTGGCAATTATCATGTCCACATAATTCAATTGTGGCAATTATCATGTCCACATAATTCAATGGTGGCAATTATCATGTCCACATAATTCAACGGTGGCAATTATCATGTCCACATAATTCAACGGTGGTAATTATCATGTCCACATAATTCATTCTAGGAATGTTTTGCTTGTGTCTATCTCGTCAAACATTTATAAAAGCATTTCATGTATTCGCAGTTCAAAATATATTTCAAAAGCATTTAATAAAGCAGTTGTAAAAAACAATGCATGCATTCTCAGTCCCAAAAATGTAAAGAGTAAAAGGGAATCAAATGAACTCACCTAATATATTTTGTAGTAAAAATACATATAACAATATTGAACAATGCAGGGTTGGCCTCAGATTCACGAACCTATATCATTTATATATTTATTAACACATATAATCGTAATCGAACAAATTAATATATTATATCTTAATTTATATATTTTATATATTTAATTTGTATATATATTTGAAATGATTAATATCTATATAATTTATTAATATCTATATATGATTAGTATGATATCAAAAATATATACATACTTATATGTAATAAAAAATATATTTTCATATACAAAATATCTATTTGGTAACATAATATCAATAATAGTAGTAAAAGTTGTATTTGCTTATAATGATAATAATATTATTACTTATGATAATAAAAATAATAATGATATTCTTACTCAAAATGACTCTCTTAATAATACTATAACTGTTATGATAGTAACAATGATACTATTAGTAAAAATGATAATAATATTAATAATACGTAATAACGTTAATTAACTTATCACTAATAATAATAATAATAATAATAATAATAATAATAATAATAATAATAATAATAATAATAATAATAATAATAATAATAATAATAATAATAATAATAATAATAATAATAATAATAATAATAATAATAATAATAATAATAATAGAGTTAAGAGTATATACCCTTTTAAGAGTCTTTCCTAAAAAGAATTTCCCAAGACCAGGCTCGAACCCGAGACCTCTTGCTCCCCGTTAACACCCTTAACTGTTGAACCGTCTGCCATTTTTCTGTTATATCACTCCACCAAAATCTATATATCTAATATCTATCTGTGAAATCTTATTCTTCCTCTTGTTTATCATCGACACCCATTATCATTATCTCTCTAATCATCTAACACCATTGTGTTTCCTAACCATCATCACGATATCATCACTAGGCATCATCATCCTTCCATATCACCTCCATAATCATAACATAATTATCGAAATCCTAATTTATAATCTATCATATTATTATTTTCTTTGTTATTCCATCTTCCATATCACAATCTCATTCATCAATTAACATCATCATCAATTTTTGTATCTCGTCATCATGGACTCATCATCTTTATCACAATCATTGTCCCCGTTTCAGTTCTATTAAAATAGAAAAATGGCTCACCGCCTAATTATCATGAACACGAGCCAACTAATAGATTAAACCGATTCATTCTCACTTCTTTTTCATACATCGACCCCACTCGAATTATAACATTCCACTAATGTTTTAATTTAAACCCACCAATGGAATGGTGGGGTTACTTCCCTAGTGACTATAGGTCGAAATCAATACGCAAAAGTAGTAGTAATTTAACCTCACCATTCATACATCCCATAACAGTAACAGTAGTTGCATGTTAACATTTGGTGGATTTCACTGTAACCATTTATCCAAGTAACCCTGCCAAAATCATTATTTAACACCTTCTTTAACTACCCTTTTATGATCACAATTATCATTTTATTACTCCATAAAAATTTAAACCGTCCCTCCTTATGTCTCCCACTAAAGTCGCCTCTCCTTTTTCATTAACAACCTCATACGTAATCAAAGAAAATAATGCGCTGTTTAAATAAATTACCTTATTTCAAAGTTGCAAAACATAGTCTGTGAATATTATCTATTCACTTTATTGCATTAGATTTTTTTTTATTATCAAGTGGGTTCGTTGAAATAGTAAACAGACACGGTAAGAAGGCTGCAGCAGGTAGGTGGTCTGTGGTGGTGGTTTCAGTGACGAAAAAAAAAGAAAAAGAAGAAGCAAGTAGCAGTATGCAGGTGTGTGGTTGGGTGATGTTTGATGGTGGTAAAGTGGTGGGTTTGAGGTGGAAAAACAGTAGCGAGCAAGGGTTGGTCGGCTTGGGTTTATATCGAGCAATTTGTGATGTTTAAATGGAGATGAACTCAAGAAATATAAAGATAGTGGGTTAGTTTGTGATTAAAATGGAAACAGAATATCGGAGGAAAACTATAAAGGTGATGGTGATCAAATAGCATGACGGTAGTGGTTTGCGTGTGGTGGTTCATGGTGTAAAATGAGGAGGGTGGCTATGGGTTTTGGATGACGGTTTATAGTGGTGGCCGTATGATGTTGTGAAGATGTAGGTGATCAAAAGATGGTTGTGGTTTTCGATAGTGGCGGTTGATAGTAATGTGATGCTTGGTTCGATATTGTGTTCGAAACAGAAGAGAAACAAATACATACGTGTAAAGGTTGATGGTTAAATGGGTGGCTCTAGGGTGGTGGTTCTCGATGGTATTAGGAGGTGGTGGGTTTTCCTTTAACAAAACAGAATAAAATGAGAAATATGGAAATCGTTGGTTATCTTTGTGATAGTGAAGGTTGTTGGTGATTACACGAGTTTGAAATGGGGAGGGTGGCCGTTGGGTGTTGGTGGTGGAAGTGAATGGGTGATGGTTGTTGTGAAGGAGTGGAGATTAGGGACTTGAGTAGGCTATGAGAATTAGCAAGTGATTAACTAGAATTAGATATGGTGTGTGTGGTTTTGTCGTGAGTGTTGACAGGAACAAGAGAGCAAATTAGTGATAATTATGGTGTTGGGTTTGAACAAAATAGAGACACAGGAGGTTTGGATATGGATATGTTCGTGCATGTGTCATAAACATAATTATGTTTAGAAAGTTACAAACACAGTAACTCCTTTAATATCCACTCATAAGTTATATATATTAACTAATGGAAGAGAATAAAATGTGCACACAAAATAAATAAATAATGAAAGTGAGTCTAGGGTAATGGTGGGGATAGAGATCAATTGTAAGAAAAATATAAGGTGGGGTTCTTGAATCTTGCAAACAAACATATATGTAATATATTGATATTCCACAAACAAACACAGTACCCATTAACAATAATTATCAATCAATAATAGTAACACATAAACAATTTAAACACAGTGAGCCGCCTGATTTGTGTTAGGTTGTACCGACAGTTTTTACGGACTGTGTATCGTGCATCATTTGTTAATCAGTGGCGGATAAAAGTGTTCAGAAAAATTCCATATTTTTAAATTAACTATATTTATTTATTTTGGTCATTATGGTATAAAATTTAGTCATTAATTTAATAAATAAAAAGTACATCAACTGTCCCTCTCATTTATGAGTAAAGTGTTAAAATTAAATAATTAGATCCTAAATATACTTTTAATAAGACTATAACTTATATAACTCATTTTCGGATCACCGTTTATTTTATAATCATATAAGTTTGAATTAAACTTGCTTAATATCAATCGGGACATCAAACGAGTATTACAATCATTAAATATTTATTTTCAACATACTTTATTTATATATATAGATATATTTTAAATAATAATTATTATAATACCCTATTTTTATTTTATTAATTTTTAATAACAACAACATATAATACTTCAAATTATATTTCGAATTATTATTTATATATACATACACACATATCTATTTACAATTTATTGTTCGTGAATCGTCGAGAGCAGTCGAAGGTCAATTGAATATATGAACATCGTTCCAATGTTTTCTAGACTCAACATTACATACTTTGCTTATCGTATCATATAAAGATTAAGTTTAAATTTGGTCGAAAATTTCCGGGTCATCACAGACTACTCCTAAGTTGTCGATGAATTTCTTCATCCATGCAGCTTCCTGAGCTGCCAATGAGGCGGTAATGTACTCCGACTCTGTAGTGGATAATGCAAAAACATCCTATTTTGAACTCTTCCAAGAGACCGCACCTCCATTTAATGTGAAGACATAACCGGATTGTGATCGAGAATCATCACGATCAGTTTGGAAACTCGCGTCCACATAACCTTTTACAGCGAGTTCCTCCTACCAGACCCGTATATAAGAAACATATCCTTAGTCCTCCTAAGGTATTTCAATATACTTTTAACCGCAATCCAATGACTGTTTCCTGGGTTATTCTGGTATCTATTTGTCAAGCTAAGAGCGCATGACACATCCGGTCTAGTGCATATCATTGCATACATGATTGACCCAATAGCAGATGCGTACGGGACTTTCTTCATTCTCTCTTGTTCATCTTTCGTGGTGGGGCACTGAGATGAACTAAGGAGTGTTCCTCTTTGAATAGGTACCAAACCTTTCCTAGAGTTCTCCATCTTGAACCTTTTCAAGATCTTTTCAATGTATGCACTTTGATTCAAACCTATCAATTTCTTGAATCTATCCCTGTAGATCCTAATCCCCAAAATGTATTGTGCTTCTTCAAGATCCTTAATGGAGAAGTAGCCTTTTAGCCAAGTTTTAACTCCTTGCATTGCCGGGATATCATTCCCAAATAATAATATATCATCCACATATAATACAAGGAACCTGATAGTGCTCTCACTAGCTTTCTTGTATACTCAAGCTTCATCACCATTTTTAATGAAGCCAAATTTCTTCGCTTCCTCATTAAAACGATGATTCCACATTCTAGATGCTTGTTTCAATCCGTAGATTGACTTCTTTAACTTACATACTTTGTTAGGATGTTTCGGATCGACAAAACCTTCAGGTTGAACCATATAGACATCTTCATCAAGATATCCATTTAGGAAAGTTGTATTGACATCCATTTGCCATATTTCATAATCATAATGAGCAGCAATGGCAAATAATATCCTAATAGACTTTAGCATTGCCACAGGCGAAAAAGTTTCATCATAGTCAACCCCTTGAGTTTGAGTGAAACCTTTTGCTACAAGTCTAGCTTTATATGTATTTAAGTTTCCATGCATGTCGATTTTCATCTTGAAAATCCATTTATAATCAACTAACTTGGAGCTAGCAGGTTGTACAACTAGTTTCCAAACTTGGTTGTCATA
Organism: Rutidosis leptorrhynchoides; assembly: GCF_046630445.1. Taxonomy (NCBI): domain Eukaryota; kingdom Viridiplantae; phylum Streptophyta; class Magnoliopsida; order Asterales; family Asteraceae; genus Rutidosis; species Rutidosis leptorrhynchoides. The sequence goes on along the minus strand of NC_092335.1, from coordinate 347,084,920 downwards.
CATGGATTGCATCTCAGCGGTCATGGCTTCCTACCATTTATCTTTATCAATCCTTGATAAAGCATCTTGGTAGTTTGTTGGTTCATCCAAATCAACCACATAGCAATCATCCATGAGAAACCCATATCTCTCAGGAGGATTACTAATCCTACCAGATCTGTGAACGTCTTGTATACTTTGATCATCCATTTGATCATTCTCAACATTTTCATGTTGAGTGCTAGTGTCAACCAATTGTGTATCATCTACTTGATCTTGAACCTCTTTAAGATCTATCTTCCTTTCACTATTACCTTCCATTAGGAACTTAGTTTCAAGGAATTCAGCCTTCCGAGTGAAATGTCCCGTTCTTATTGATTAAAAACGTTCCATATTAATTGATTTTGTTGCGAGGTTTTGACCTCAATATGAGACGTTTTTCAAAGACTGCATTCATTTTAAAACAAACCATAACCTTTATTTCATCAATAAAGGTTTAAAAATCTTTACGTAGATTATCAAATAATGATAATCTAAAATATCCTGTTTACACGCGACCATTACATAATGGTTTACAATATAAATATGTTACAACGAAATAAGTTTCTTGAATGCAATTTTTACACAATATCATACAAGCATGGACTCCAAATCTCGTCCTTATTTAAGTATACGACAGCGGAAGCTCTTAATATTCACCTGAGAATAAACATGCTTTAAACGTCAACAAAAATGTTGGTGAGTTATAGGTTTAACCTATATATATCAAATCGTAACAATAGACCACAAGATTTCATATTTCAATATACATCCCATACATAGAGATAAAAATCATTCATATGGTGAACACCTGGTAACCGACATTAACAAGATGCATATATAAGAATATCCCCATCATTCTGGGACACCCTTCGGATATGATATAAATTTCGAAGTACTAAAGCATCCGGTACTTTGGATGGGGTTTGTTAGGCACAATAGATCTATCTTTAGGATTCGCGTCAATTAGGGCGTCTGTTCCCTAATCTTAGATTACCAGACTTAATAAAAAGGGGGCATATTCGATTTCGATAATTCAACCATAGAATGTAGTTTCACGTACTGGTGTCTATTTTGTAAATCATTTATAAAACCTGCATGTATTCTCATCCCAAAAATATTAGATTTTAAAAGTGGGACTATAACTCACTTTCACAGATTTTTTACTTCGTCAGAAAGTAAGACTTGGCCACTGGTCGATTCACGAACCTATAACAAATATGTACATATATATCAAAGTATGTTCAAAATATATTTACAACAATTTTAATACATTTTGATGTTTTAAGTTTATTAAGTCAGCTGTCCTCGTTAGTAACCTACAACTAGTTGTCCACAGTTAGATGTACAGAAATAAATCGATATATATTATCTTGAATCAATCCACGACCCAGTGTATACATATCTCAGTATTGATCACAACTCAAACTATATATATTTTGGAATCAACCTCAACCCTGTATAGCTAACTCCAACATTCACATATAGAGTGTCTATGGTTGTTCCGAAATATATATAGATGTGTCGACATGATAGGTCGAAACATTGTATACGTGTCTATGGTATCTCAAGATTACATAATATACAATACAAGTTGATTAAGTTATGGTTGGAATAGATTTGTTACCAATTTTCACGTAGCTAAAATGAGTAGTTTTTACCAATTTTGTTTTGCTCGCCATTTCTTCGTTTCTAATCCGTTTTGAGTGATTTAAGCGGCCATGGTTTCGTATTGAATTTGACTTTAAGAAACTAAATAGAAAAGATATAGGTTTATAGTTGGAAATACAAGTTACAAGTCGTTTTTGAAAGAGGTAGTCATTTCTGTCGAAAGAACGACATCTTGATGACTGTTTTGAAAAACATACTTTCACTTTGAGTTTAACCATGATTTTTGGATATGGTTTCATGTTCATAAGAAAAATCATTTTCCCAGAAGTATAGATTTTAAATCAAAGTTTTTCATAGTTTTTAATTATCCAAACCAAAACAGCCCCCGGTTGTAACTACGACGGCGTAAATCCGGTTTTATGGTGTTTATCGTGTTTCCGGGTTTTAAATCATTAAGTTAGCATATCATATAGATATATATCATGTGTATAGTTGATTTTAAAAGTGTAGTTAGAAGGATTAACTATATTTGCGAACAAGTTTAGAATTAACTAAACTATGTTCTAGTGATTACTAGTTTACCACTTCGAATATGATAGCTTTTTATGTATGAATCGAATGATGTTATGAACATTATTACTACCTTAAGTTCCTTGGATAAACCTACTGGAAAAGAGAAAAATGGATCTAGCTTCAAAGGATCCTTGGATGGCTTGAAAGTTCTTGAAGCAGAATCATGACACGAAAACAATTTCAAGTAAGATTTCTACTCGAAATAAGATTGTTATAGTTATAGAAATTGAATTAAAGTTTGAATATGATTATTATATTGTATTAGAAAGATAACCTACTGTAAGTAACAAATGTTTCTTGATCTTGGATGATTACTTGGAATGGATTTAGAAAACTTGGAAGTAAACTTGCAATCTTGGAAGTATTCTTGATTTTATGAAACTAGAACTTTTGGAATTTATGAAGAACACTTAGAACTTGAAGATAGAACTTGAAAGAGATCAATTAGATAAAGAAAATTGAAGAATGAAAGTGTTTGTAGGTGTTTTTGGTCGTTGGTGTATGGATTAGATATAAAGGATATGTAATTTTGTTTTCATGTAAATAAGTCATGAATGATTACTCATATTTTTGTAATTTTATGAGATATTTCATGCTAGTTGCCAAATGATAGTTCCCACATGTGTTAGGTGACTCACATGGCCTGCTAAGAGCTAATCATTGGATTGTATATACCAATAGTACATACATCTAAAATCTGTGTATTGTACGAGTACAAATACGGGTGCATACGAGTAGAATTGTTGATGAAACTGAACGAGGATGTAATTGTAAGCATTTTTGTTAAGTAGAAGTATTTTGATAAGTGTCTTGAAGTCTTTCAAAAGTGTATGAATACATATTAAAACACTACATGTATATACATTTTAACTGAGTCGTTAAGTCATCGTTAGTCGTTACATGTAAGTGTTGTTTTGAAACCTTTAGGTTAACGATCTTGTTAAATGTTGTTAACCCAATGTTTATAATATCAAATGAGATTTTAAATTATTATATTATCATGATATTATGATATATTAATATATCTTAATATGATATATACATTTAAATGTCGTTACAACGATAATCGTTACATATATGTCTCGTTTCGAAATCCTTAAGTTAGTAGTCTTGTTTTTACTTATGTAGTTCATTGTTAATACACTTAATGATATATTTAATTATCATATTATAATGTTATATATAATATAACAATGTATTAATATGCTTCATATATATTTAGTAAGACGTGGTTATAACAATAATCGTTATATGTATCGTTTCGAGTTTCATACGTCAGTAGTCTCCTTTTTAAGTATATAACTTATTGTTACTATTTTTAATGAGATACTTGATGATCATTATATCATGTTAAACATATATATTTATTCATTTATGTATCATCATGTCATATACAACTTATAGCGTTCGTGAATCATTGGTCAAACTGGGTAATCAGACGTTTACAAAATTTCCGTTTCAATTAACCAAGTCTTAACAAGTTTGATTGCTTAACATGTTGGAAACATTTAATCATGTAAATATAGTTTTCATTAAACATATAATCATAGAAAGGTTCGGAAAAGTTCGGGTCACTACACCGAGCAACGAATACATTCTTCTCGGAAGGATCATAGAAATAATATCCCATATCATCCTTGGGATATCCTATGAAGATACACTTCGTGGATCGAGCATTCAACTTATTAGGGATGTAATGCCTAGGATAAGCTTCACATCCCCATACCTTTAAGTATGATAGAGATGGAGGTTTTCCAAACCACATCTCATGAGGTGTTCGTTCCACTTTCTTGGTTGGGGCCATATTTAAAATACGAGCCGCGGAGCATAGACAATAACCCCAAAATGATAGAGGTAACGTGCTTCTAGCCATCATAGATCGAACCATATCCATTAGGGTTCGGTTCCTCCTTTTGGAAACTCCATTAAGTTGGGCTGTTCCAGGAGGAGTAAGTTGTGAGATAATCCCACAACCTTTAAGATGATCTTGGAAAGCATCGCTTAGGTATTCACCTCCTCTATCGGTACGAAGTACCTTGATTGTCTTTTTGAGTTGATTTTGTACTTCGTTTTGGTATTCCTTGAATGCTTTAAAAGTTTCGTCCTTGTGTCTTAATGAGTAGACATATCTGAAACGACTAAAGTCATCAATGAAAGTAACGAAGTATCTTTCACCATTCCTAGTTATGGGCTTAAAGGGTCCACATACATCCGAATGTATTAATCCCAATAAGTCCTTAGCCCTTTCATAGGTCCCTTTGAAAGGTGCTTTAGTTATTTTTCCTTGTAAACAAGATTCACATACATCAAACGAGTCTAGTTCATTTGATTTCAAAAGTCCATTCTTTTGAAGTGTATGCATTCGATTCTTGTTTATGTGACCAAGGCGACAATGCCATAAGTAGGAATCACTCAAATCCCTTTTGAGTTTCTTGGTGTTTGCATAGAACATTGAGCTACTGTATGATGTGTCATTATGAACCAATTCATAAATTCCATTCGAAGGCGAAGCCTTAAAATAGAACACATTATCTAAAGAAACATGGATATCATCATCAATAAAATTGAAATCAAAGCCACATTGTCTTAAATGGGAAATAGAAATAATGTTTCGAGATAAATCGGGTGCATACAAAACATTTTTCAAAATAAGCTCCAAACCACTTGGAAGCTTTAAAACAAAGTCTCCTTGAGCTTTCACTTGCACCCTTGCTCCATTACCCATGATGAGACTTGTTGTTCCCGCATCTTGATTACTTCTTTTGAACCCCTGCAAAGAATTGCAAATATGAGTTCCACATCCTGTGTCTAATACCCATGTATTAGAAGAAGTAATACTAAGATCAATGTATACCATATATACATTACCTAAGGTTTACCCTCCATCCCTCTTTTCCTTCAACTTCTTAAGGTAGACCGGGCAGTTGCGTTTCCAGTGACCCATTTCACCGCAACCAAAGCACGGATCTTCCTTGGGGTTAGCCTTTCGGGCAACCTTTTGCTTCTTGTTGTTGTTGGTTGGGGTAACCATCTTCCCCTTTCCCTTGCCCTTGCCTTGGTAGGCGGGTCCTTTCCTCTTAGCCACCTTCGGTTTAGAAGAGTTATTGTTTTTGGACCTGCCTTCATTGATCGTGAACACGGGTGAAGCCCTTTTACCCATGCTTGCTTCTGCCGTCTTAAGCATGGCATGTAATTCGCCAATGCTTTTATCCCAACCATTCATATTGTAATTCATTACAAATGTGTCAAACCTTTTTGACAATGAGTTGAGAATAAGGTCTGTGGCTAATTCATTAGACACGTTGCAATTTAGACGGTTCGCACGATCAATAAGGCTTTTCATCTTAAGGACATAAGATGAAACGGATTGGGAGTCGTCCATCCGACATGCATGAAGCGCTCTGACCGTTTCAAAGCGCTCGACATGAGCTTGTTGAAGGAACATCTACTTCAACTGTGTGATCATGTCATATGCACTATGATGCTCGAAGTCCTTTTGGAGTTCGGGTATCATAGTCCCAAGCATGAGGCAAGAAACTTGTACCGAATCGGTGCAATATTTCTCCCAATAAGCCATGCCTTCTGTATCATCCTCGTCCGGTTGATCGGGAATGGGGTCTTCCAACACATACGCCCTATCCTCTAGTTTGAGGACAATTCTTAGATTGCGAAACCAATCCATGAAGTTCGTATGGTTGAGTTTTTCCTTTTCGAGGATTGACCTCAATGATAGGTTGTTAAAGTTTATTGGTGCGTTTGGAATGTTGTTGTTATTGGCGGCCATCTACAAAATTTAACAAAGTTGTTTAAGTATTAATTTTAATTTAACAATCAATACCCTTTAAATCCAATTGATATTTATTAAATTTTAGAATCCAACGGTAAACCAAATTTCGGTTAGGTGACCTTTATCCCATCATTTGATTTAGCTAGGTAGTCATTATATGACAATTGCAATCCTTTTGCAACTTCTAAGTTATGGGATCATGCAATCCTTTTGCATGGCATATTTATCCCATCAATGCCTATTTGTTTCTCATGCTTCGGTGACCCTAAGTTCATGATTCCCAAATCAAGTCGTCCTACTTATGTAAACTTGTGAATTTAACATACAAGCGGTTAGGTGACCTTTATCCCACAAGCATGTGAAATTCACCTTAATCATATTAGTTTGCTCATAACGGTTTGGTGACCTTTATCCCATTATGAGTTCCCTAATATTTTTAAGTGTCACACAAAAGGATGGCGTTTAACTTGTTTGCCTTGTTAATTAGGGATTTTAAGTTTTCATTAATTCTAGTTTGAGAAAACTTTTATACCATACACCAACATGCATTTAGTGTATGGTACTTATGAAAAACTATTTTCATGTCGTGTAATTAAGTCAATTACTTGATATAAACCATTTTATATATGTGATTCAATAACCAATTATTATAATCCTTTTAGTGTTCTTAATAACCATTTATTAATGTCCTTTTGCCATTTCAATTTAACCATTTAAATTGTCGTTTTGCATGTCGCTAATAATGTCTAATTTAACCAATTAAATTGCCATTTTAGTTTGTTGTTAACTTTTGTGATTAACTTGTAGCAACCAAACATACAAACACAATAAACAACCATGCATGCAAAACAAATATGTTCACAATCAAGCCATTTTGGTAGACATTTGTTTAGCCGAAAACAAATGCCACCGGTTAAGGGTTATAACACAAAGTGGGAGATTTTTAAATCTCCCACTTAATCTTGCATCCAAATGCTCCTTCTTGTGTTCTTCAATTCTTCAACATCTTCATCATTTTACAAAATATATCGTAATACATTTTGTCTAAAATGAAATTACAACCTAATCTATTTTACATACCAAATATAAAATAAATTACATAAACAAAATAATATTACAAACCAAATGAATGAATTAATATTACATACCAAATGAATATATACAAATCATTCAAACATGCAACCAAACACACGGTCAAGACTATGATTGTGAACATGAACATGCAACCAAATAACCAAAATGGAAGAACCAAAACCCATTTTGGAACCCCTATATTTCGGCCATTAACATACACCCATCCAAACCCATGAATTTTTGCAATCTACTTTCATGCATGTTGATAAATTGCAAATATAGTGGGTTTAAAAGAACATCTTGAAGCATATTTCAACAACTTCGGCTCTAGATACCATTGTTGGAATTCAATATAACAACATGTTCTTAATGTTAACATAATCACTAAACCAATTTAGTAAGATTTATAGCAAACGGAAGCACGATTCATTAAGAAAACAAGTGTATATATTTGACCAATTTATTTGAATTCCAATTAGACATCATGTCATGAAATATGCTTGCAAAATTGAAGTAGTTTAGAGGTTATACCTTCTCCAAGTTAGGAGGTTAATAAGTGATGATGAAGATGATGAACAAGTGTGTGAACCCCAAGCTTTTGATGCACCAACACCACCCTTGAACTTGGTTATGTTTTAGACACTTAATCACCTTAAAACCAAGCTTGAAACTCTCTCCTTTTTGCACCCAAGAAAATGGACATCAGCTATGTCAAAAGATGATGATGAATGGAGCCTCAAAACTATGAAACCTCAAGAGATTATACTCCAAACTTATCACCAACACTCTAGCCTTTAGTTAGGATTTTATGACACTTGAACAATAAGCTTGCAAAATAAGAAATGAGCACCCTTTTGCAGCTCAAAACTCACGGCCAGCTCTCTCCAAAGGGGACTGATTTGTGCAGTTTTTACAAGCTTAAATGTATAGTATTTACTTGAGAGAATCATTCAAACTTTGGTCCAAGAGTTGCCCATGCACCTAAGGACTTGTGTAGTGTTAAAAGCAACAAAACAAGACAAGCATGTGTGTGTCTAGGAGACCCAAAATCTGCCCACTTATTATATATAACAAAGTTTTAATATATATATATATATATATATATATATATATATATATATATATATATATATATATATATATAAACATGTTATATATATATATAAACATGTTATATATATATATATATATATATATATATATATATATATATATATATATATATATATATATATATATATATATATATATATATATATATATATATATATATATATATATATAAAGCTTGTATTTGTTTTGTCACTTTTACATTTTATAAACCTTTTATAAAATATAACACATAATCATTTAAAACTTATAAACAATTATATATAAATTATCCAAATAATTTATCTCAAGTGATATTATTTTAGAAAACCGATTTTCTAAAATCCAAGTGTCGCGTATTTATTTAACGATCCAACCGTTAAGATTAAATACTTGTAAAGTGTCGGTAAGCTTATTATTGGGTATGACCCGACTTGGATCATAATACATTAGCCACATTAATTAAATATGTCTCTCGGGCATACGAAAAACCTTCAAATACACGTTGGATTGCGTTTATTGTACATGTTGGTTGCATGTATGTTAAAACAGGAGTACTTATAATAACGTTAAAGTTTAGTTACCAGGGTGCTCAATCTTGTAGAATATTTTGATAAACGTTTCTGGATGAAACAACTGAAATCTTGTGATCCACCTTTATATACAGACTATGCGCAACATTATGAACTCACCAACCTTTGTGTTGACACTTTTAAGCATGTTTATTCTCATGTTCCTAGAAGTCTTCCGTTGTTTGCTTATACGTTATACAAGCTATGTGCATGGAGTCATACATGCTTTATTCAAGAAAACTTTGCATTCACAAAATCATCACCATGTATCTTATTTGACTGTATTGTCAACGGATGTATTGTTAGAAACTATTATATACGATGATTGTCTATACGTAGAAATCATCAGACGTCAAAAACCTTGGATTTATATATGCATTTATGGTGTACCTTTTCAAAAGAATGTAATGTTTACAAAACATATCATATAGAGGTCAAAACCTCACTATGAAATCAATGAATGATGTATTCGTCCAAATGGATTTGGACGGGTCATCACAGTTAATCATATAGAATTTAAGAGTAGTCAATAGTATTTCGTAGCATAATATGAACTTATTTATAAAAGCTTTTTCTTCATATTAGCGTTTTATAGTTTTAATTCGGGTAGTACCTACCCGTTAAGTTCATACTTAGTAGCTACTATACAATTCAGCTACTACGATTCTATATGAAAAACTAAATACAAATAATATTTCGCGTTCAAACCTTTATACAATATTTTACAAACTTACAATACAGTTATTTTACATATAGCATGAAATATAGCACACAATAACTTTGATACAAGGCAGTTGTGAAGTCAATTCTAGTTAAGCGCAAGTCATTCAGCAAAGGTAATAAAGACACGTAATTCGTAGGTCCAGAAACAAGTCATGCATTCAGGTTTTACTAGTATTATTTCCCATCCTTGGTCTTGTGGAAAATAACCGTTGTGGTCGTTGGTAAGACAGCATGTTGTAACGTCATCAAAAGGACAAGGGTTACGTAATGCCCAACAGCCCCGTATCTAAAAACCTTGTCTCTCACTCCAACTACTGAATCCGTCACTTGTGGGAATGTTTTGTTTAACAGTTGCAATCCGATGTTCTTTTTCTCAATTTGGTGAGAAGCGAACATCACTAACCCGTAAGCATAACATGATTCTTTAAGTTGCATGTTGGAAGCTCTTTCTAAAGAACAAAGTCCTATGTTGGGATATGTGGAGTCAAAATAGGCTCTCAACCCATAGCGTAAAATTGCATCTGGTTTCCCGCATTTAATGCCTTAAAGAAAATACGGCGTAACTTACGGTCTCCCCAATGTGATATACCCCATCTTTCAAATGAAAGCCTTTTATAAACTAAGGCATGCCTGGAACGTTCTTCAAATGTTCTACAAACTAATTTTGCCGTAAATAATTGTACCGATGAATTCTGACCGACTTTAGACAAGATTTCATCAATCATGTCCCCGGGTAGGTCTTCTAAAATTTTTGGTTGTCTATCCTTAACGTCCATTGTGTTTTTATACTGTAAAACAGCCGAGGAGTAGATTCATAAAAGATAATTATCAAATAATAAAAGAAATTTTTACATACAACATAAAAGTACAAGCACACTTATATTACATATATTACACCGCATGATTACAACTCTTTATTCCAACTCACTTGTTTCTTCCTCTTCGAATTTGGTTTGTTTCGCTAATTTCCTAGGGATATATGGTGCTCCCCTAATACGAGCCGTTCTTTTCACAAATGGTCTAGTAAAATCTGGTGGCTTAGATGTTCCCGGGTTATAGCTAAAACTTAAGAAATACGGGTGTTGACGGTATTTCCCATTGGGATATTTTATGTTAACATAAAGTTCATCGGGGTTGGAATTAGGTTTCTCTATTTTGATGCCTTTTCCCTTATTATTTGCTTTTGCCTTTTTAAATTGGGTCGGGGTAATTTCTATAACATCATCGGAATCCTCATCGGGATCCGATTCATTGGAAAATTGGTAATCTTCCCAATATTTTGTTTCCTCGGCGGAAACAACATTGACCATTATTAATTTTGGTCCATTGGTTGAGGGTTTTCTTTTATTTATCTGTTTTTCAGTGGTTCCTAATATTTCCTCCTCCGGAACCTCTTCTTCCGGTTCCTCTTCTTCCGGTTCCTCTTCTTTCGGTTCCTCTTCGAGAATTTGCGAATCTTCCCAATATATATTCAACTCTTCATTATTATTAGGTGAGTCGATGGGATTTGTACTAGAGGTAGACATCTATCACACAATATCAAACACGTTAAGAGATTAATATATCACATAATATTTACATGTTAACAATATATATAGTTTCCAACAAAAAGTGTTAAGCAATCGTTTTTAAAGAAAACACGGTCGAAGTCCAGACTCACTAATGCCTCCTAACAAACTCGGTTAGACACACACTAATGCAATTTCTGGTACTCTAAGACCAACGCTCAGATACCAACTGAAATGTCCCGTTCATATTGATTATAAACGTTTCATATTAATTGATTTCGTTGCGAGGTTTTGACCTCAATATGAGACGTTTTTCAAAGACTGCATTCATTTTTAAAACAAACCATAACCTTTATTTTATCGATAAAGGTTTAAAAACCATAACGTAGATTATCAAGTAATGATAATCTAAAAGATAACATTTTACACACGAACATTACATATTGGTTTATAATAATATTATACATCAATTTAAATCTCCGAATGCAATTTTTAAACAATATATTACAAGCATGCTGACTCCAATTCTTGTCCTTAAATTAGCATGCAACAGCGGAAGCTCTTAATAATCACCTGAGAATAAACATGCTTAAAAGTCAACAAAAATGTTGGTGAGTTATAGGTTTAACCTATATATTTATCAAATTATATTAATAGACCACGAGATTTCATATTTTCATTTCTCATAAACAACATGCATGCATAATAGCAATCTGCATAAAAATCATTCATATGGTGAACACCTGTAACCGACATTAACAAGATGCATATAGAATATCCCCATCATTTCGGGACATCCTTCGGACATGATAATATCGAAGTACTAAACCATCCGCTACAACGGATGGGGTTAGTTAGGCACAATAGATCTATCTTTAGGATTCGCGTCAATTAGTAGACTGGTTTACTAATTCTTAGGCTACCAGGCAAAAAGGGGCATATTCGGCTTCGATTATTCAACCATAGAAAGTAGTTTCACGTACTTGTGTCTATTTTGTAAAATATTTATAAAACTGCATGTATTCTCATCCCAAAAATATTAGATATTAAAAGTGGGACTATAACTCACTTTCACTGATTTTTCCTTCGTCGGGAAATAAGACTTGGCCACGGGTCGATTCACGAACCTACAACAAATATGTACATATATATCAAAGTATGATCGAAATATATTCACAACATTTTTTATTACATTTTAATGATTTAAGTTTATTAAGTTAGCTGTCTAACATTAGTAGCCTACAACTAGTTGTCCACAGTTAGCAGTACAGAAATAAATCAATATAAATTATCTTGGATCAATCCACGACCCAGTGTATACAAGCTTCAGGCTAGATCACAACTCAAATATATATATTTTTGGAATCAACCTCAACCATGTATAGCAAACTCGAGCATTACAGCATATAGAGTGTCTATGGTTGTTCCAAATAATATATATATATATATATGGGTCGATATGATATGTCAAAATATTGTATACGTGTCTATGGTATCTCAAGATTACATAATATATGTTAGAATACATGTATAATACAATATAAGTTAGCTAGGATATGATTAGTATAGATTTGTTACAATTTTCACGTAGCTAAAACTAGTAAAAATATCCAATTTTGTTTTACCCATAACTTCTTCGTTTTAAATCTGTTTTGAGTGATTCAAATTGCTATGGTTTCATAATGAACTGAAATTTATGAAATTAAACAGACAAAGTATAAGTTTATAGTCGGAAATACAGGTTACAAGTCACTCTTGAAAGAGGTAGTCATTTTCGTCGAAAGAACGACATCTTGATGACCATTTTGAAAAACATACTTTCACTTTGAGTTTAACCATGATTTTTGGATATAGTTTCATGTTCATAAGAAAAATCATTTTCCTAGAAGAGCAACTTTTTAAATCAAAGTTTATCATAGTTTTTAATTATCTAACCCAAAACAGCCCGCGGTGTTACTACGACGGCGTATGTCCAGTTTTACGGTGTTTTTCGTGTTTTCAGGTTTTAAATCATTAAGTTAGCATATCATATAGATATAGAACATGTGTTTAGTTGATTTGTGTTTAGTTGATTTTAAAAGTCAAGTTAGAAGGATTAACTTTGTTTGCGAATAAGTTTAGAATTAACTAAACTATGTTCTAGTAATTACATGTTCAAATCTTCGAATAAGATAGTTATATATATATGAATCGAATGATGTTATGAACATCATTTGTAAGACCCGATTATTTATAGTGTACATATGTGTATATAAGTGTAATGTACGGTACTTGAAACGGGGTTCTGTTGCGTGTATTTAAAATACAAAAGGAGCTGAACTGGCAGGGTTGCGCGCCGCGCGGCCTTGTGGCGCGCCGCGCCAACTGTCTGTGACAGATCCCTTTCTCTTTTTAAATTAGATATTTTGGGGGTATTTTGGTAAATTCACATCAAGGCCGAGTTTAATGCTTGGTTCAGTAGTTTGGGAGCTCATTTACTCCCTTGTTCACCAACCTTATCACCTCCCAATTTATTTTAGTGAGAGAGTGAGTTTTAGAGAGGGAAAGCTCACTTTGAAGAGGAAGAAGAGGGTTTCTTGCTAAAGCCCAAGTTCTAAAGTTGTTCATCTCGTCATTATCTTCGTTTTGGTAGTTGTGGTATGCTCTAATCTTAATTCCTTTGTTTAATTTGATTTAGGGCTAGGGTTTGAGTCAAAGGTGAACATAAAACCCACTTTTGGTTAATTTTGGGTATTCTTGGGTAATTTGGGTCATATAGACTCAATATTGAGTTAACTAGGGTTTTGGAAGTGTTAATTGATGTTGGAGAACCCTAATTAGCTAGTAAGAGGGTTAGACACCATGATTTATGTAAATGGGTGTAAAAGGGTTAGTGGTTGACCCAAAAATGGGTAGGTTGACTTTGAAAGTGCCAAATGGGTCAAATTGAACTTAAGCTAATTAATATGTGTAGTTGAAGCCTAAAACTAATGTCAAAATGTGTAAAGAACCTACTTTGGTTAATGATAGGGTTTTGTGATGAGTTAACCCGATTTTAGGGTTAAGGGTGCAAATGGGTCGGATTTGCACCATAGGTCAAATTGGCTCTAGGAGTGAGCTTTAGAGTGTTGACCAACTTGAGTTATGATTTTGATATTGTGATAAATGTAATAGGTGCGTTACATTGGAGTGTTCGAGCTCGGTTATCTTTCGACAGGAGATTTTGAGGTGAGTGGAATATCTATATATGTATGTATATGATTTATGTACCGTGTTGATGGTGTCACATAGCCGTTTTGTGACCAAGGTTGTGGGACTTAGCCGTATTAGTCCATGTTTTGTACTAAGGCACATAGCCGTGTTTGTGCATTTAGTGGCGAGTAATAGCCGTGTTTTACTCCCACGTTGTTATTTGAGTTACCCGTACACATAGCCGTGTTGGTGTACGAAAGCGTGAGTAATAGCCGTGTTCTACTCACATTGAGCAAGTGATGCCATAGCCGTTTTTGGAACACTTGAGGGGTGATGCCATAGCCGTTTTTGGAACACCTCGGGGGGTTAGCATGCCATAGCCGTTTTTGGAAGCTAACGAATGTTATGAACATCGATGACTTGTTTCGCGAAGTCGTTCCCTAGCGAAGAGATTGGTTAACCATGATTTATTGTTGTTCATACTAGCATTTGATTATTGTGATGAGTATTTATGCTATGATTATTGCTAGTGATACGTTTGGTGATACTAGCTTGCTTATCGAGATTTGTTATGTGTTATTTGATATCGTGGATGCGTGTGGGTAAGTTGTGTATGCATGTATATATATGTTTTACTCACTAAGCTTTGCTTACCCTCTCGTTGTTCACTATTTTTATAGGTTCCGGTGTGGACAAGGGTAAGGGCATCCGGTTGGATTAGAGATTCCGTCTTGTTTAGTGACGCTTTTGGGATGTGATGATTTTGGAGTTTGACCGAGATTTGGGTAGTTTAACCCCAAACACCATGCTCGTTGTATCGTTTGGCAATTAAACTTTTCGTGGTCGAAACTCTAATTTGTATTAAACATTGTATTTTAAATTTAGTGGCGTTTTGGGCACGTGTGGGCCCCACTTTGTAAAACTCGCTCAAACCTTAGTTATGTGCTAGTTTTACATATATGAATGTATGGTTAAAAGCGTTTTGGCTAAAAATGTCGGGAACTAGTCAAACATTTTCGTTAAATAGACTTCCGGGGACAGCGGGCTGTCCAGGTGACTTGGCGCGCCGCGCGGCCATCTGGCGCGCCGCGCAGATGGCCTGCACCAGAAAATTTTTTTTTTGTTTGAAATTTCGTCGTGTTTGGTCGGTTACGGTTTGGGTTGTTACAAGTGGTATCAGAGCATGGTCTAAGGGATTTAGGTGACTTGAGATAGGCGCCTAGACTTAGACTTTGTGTGCGTGTTTATGCGGGACTTGTAGGACTTTGGGTCGGATCGGTATGATTAGTGCATAGGTTTATGTGAACTAATCATGCGCTATTTGTTTGTGTTGTGTTTAGCAATCATCAAGCGAGATGGACGTTGTACTAGCGAGTTAGCGCGACGTGCTTGCGTGGTAATGACTAGCTACCATTACTACGGGTGCAAATCGGGTCAAACAAGCAATGTACGACGATTGTTGAGCAAGATGGGGTAGTGTGGTGTATACGTATGTAATTGGGTATAATTGTCCTTTCGTTTCATGGTTTAACCTAATTCGTTTTATAGAATGAAGACGAGAAACGGTCCTGATCATGAAAACGGGAGTACAAGTGAAGACGCCGAGTTCTCGACCAAGGTCGAGGCCGTCTTTAAGAAGTTGAAATCGGATTTTCTTGCGGATGTCCGAAGGGTCTTCCAAGAGTCGGTCGATGGGCAAGTGACCGAAATGATAAATGAACGATTGAAGGCCACTATTGAAGAGGCCCTTGATGCTAGAAACGTTTATCCTCGAGGTGAAGGGGGTGATGGAAAGAGAGACTTCCACTACAAAAATTTTAAGGATACTCAACCTCCGACGTTTAATGGGGTGAGGGATCCGTTGAAAAGTACTTGTTGGATTTCGGACATCGAGGGGGCCTTCCGTACCGCGGAGTGTCCTCCCGAGAAGAAGGCGAGGTTTGGGTCTAGCATGTTACGTGAGGAAGGCAAGTTGTGGTGGGATGATAAAATCAATTTGTATGGCGAGGAGCAATGCATGGGCTTGACGTGGGAGGAGTTCAAGAAAGAGTTTTTCAGGGAATACCGAACTTCATCCGATCTTGATCGAATTCGGGACGAGTTGCATCATTTGCAACAAGGTTCCATGGATTTAGTTACCCTCAAGTCTACATTCTTGGCAAAGACTCGTTTTTGCCCGGAGTATGTGGGTGATGATCATAAGCTTATGAAAGATTTTTATCGTACTTTGAATGCCGACTACAAGAGCAAGATTAGCCGGGGTATGGCTAAGACCTTCGATGAATTGTTTGAGTTGGCTCGGGGTTTTGAGCCGGAGGTGCCTAGGAAGAGTGATTTTGTTTTCTCGAAAAGGAAGTTTGAAGGTTCGAGCTATTCGAATTTTTCAAACAAGAAGTCTAAGAAAGGCACCGAGAGCGTTAATAGTGTGAAGAAAGGTGGCACGGGTACTTTTGCGCCCACTTGTTTTAATTGTGGGAAGTCGGGTCATTACGCCCGTGAATGCACGGCCAAGACGGTTACGTGTTTTAATTGCGGTAAAGTGGGGCACAAGAGGCCGGAATGCCCCGAGTTGAATAATGATCATGTTAAGAAGATTGAGAAGGCGGCGGGGTCGGCTAGAGGGCGAAACTACTTGATGACGAACGATGAAGCCAAACAATCCAACGAAGTTGTTTCAGGTACTTTCATGGTTAATTCTAATCCGGCAAGGATTCTTTTTGATAGCGGTGCAAATTTGTCGTTTGTGTCTCCTAAATTTGTGCCTAAACTTGATAGTCCGCTAGCTAAGTTAAGTCGTCCGGTAGAAGTCGAAATAGCGGACGGCAAGACGGTGCTAGTGGTTGATGTGTGTAAAAATTGTGATGTTGTTTTTGGTGCCGAAACTTTTAAAATTGATCTTATTCCAATGACCTTGGGCGACTTTGATATCGTTGTTGGTATGGATTGGCTCGATCGTTATAGAGCCAATATTGCATGCCATGATAAGTGTATTCGTGTGAAGACCCCAAGTGGGGGAGAAATGATTATTCATGGCGATAAGAGAAGAAGACCGGTGCCGATATGCACTTTTGCACGGGCACGTCGTTCCGTTGTTACCGGTGGTATGGCTTTCCTTGCTCATGTGGTCGACACTCGTAATGAGCCACCACCAATTCGTGAAATTCCGGTAGTTAATGAGTTTGAAGATGTCTTTCCGGATGAGTTACCGGGTGTCCCGGCGGAAAGACAAGTCGAATTTCGCATCGAGTTGGTTCCGGGGGCTACCCCCATTGCTAAAACTCCTTATCGTTTAGCACCAACGGAGATGCAAGAGTTATTGAATCAAATTCAAGAATTGCTCGAGAAGGGTTTTGTCCGACCGAGTGCTTCGCCATGGGGCGCTCCGGTCTTATTTGTGAAGAAGAAAGACGGTAGTATGCGTATGTGCATTGATTACCGTGAGTTGAATAAAGTGACGATCAAGAATCGTTATCCATTACCTAGGATCGACGATTTGTTTGATCAACTTCAAGGCGCAACGTATTTCTCCAAGATCGATCTACGGTCCGGCTATCATCAAATGCGGGTCCGTGAGGAAGACATTGAGAAAACGGCTTTCCGAACGCGTTATGGGCATTATGAGTTTGTGGTTATGCCTTTTGGTCTTACGAATGCACCGGCGGCATTCATGGATCTTATGAACCGGGTGTGCCAACCTATGTTGGACAAGTCGGTTATTGTGTTCATTGACGACATACTAGTCTACTCGAAAAGTATGCACGAACATGAACGTCACTTGCGCGAAGTTTTGAAGACGTTAAGAAAGGAGAAGTTGTATGCAAAATTCTCTAAATGTGAATTTTGGCTAAGGGAGGTTCAATTCCTTGGTCACATTGTGAACGAAAGCGGTATCCAAGTGGATCCGGGGAAGATTGAGACGGTGAAGAGTTGGGGACGACCGACTACGCCCACGGAGATCCGAAGTTTTCTCGGATTGGCCGGTTATTATCGTCGGTTTATCCAAGACTTTTCTAAGATTGCTTCTCCATTAACAAAGTTGACGAGGAAGAGTGCTAAGTTCAATTGGGAAAACGAGCAAGAAATTGCTTTTCAATTATTGAAAGAGAAGTTGTGTCAAGCTCAATTGTTAGTGTTACCGGAAGGCGTCGAAGACATGGTGGTTTATTGTGATGCTTCCTTAAATGGGCTCGGGTGCGTTCTTATGCAAAGGGGTAAAGTCATTGCTTATGCCTCTCGACAATTAAAGGAACACGAAACGAGGTACCCGACTCATGATCTTGAAATGGCGGCGGTTGTGCATGCGTTGAAAATTTGGCGCCACTACTTGTATGGTGTCAAGTGTACGATATATTCGGATCATAAGAATTTGAAACACCTTTTTACTCAAAGGGATTTGAATTATCGTCAACGTAGATGGATGGATGTGGTGAAAGATTATGATTGTGAGATACTTTACCATCCGGGTAAGGCGAATGTGGTCGCGGATGCGTTAAGTCGAAAGACTCAACATCCGGCGATACGTATAACATCGTTACGTTTGATTATCACTAACGACTTTCTTGAAAAGATGGTTGAAGACCAAATAGAGGCTTATGTTCACGATAAGCACACGGAACGAATTGTGGGCCAATCGGAGTTTATTACTATGGGTCCGCGGGGTTTGTTGTCCTTTCAAGGAAGGGTGTGGGTGCCTAAGACGGGTGATTACCGACGGGTGCTACTCGATGAAGCACATAAGTCGAAATATTCCATTCATCCGGGCGCGACGAAAATGTATCATGACTTGAAGAAAGATTATTGGTGGCCGGGCATGAAACGTGATGTTGTAAAATACGTTGAACGATGTGTTACTTGTTTGCAAGTTAAAGCCGAACATCAAAAGCCGTATGGTAAGTTGCAACCGTTAGAGATCCCGAAATGGAAATGGGAGCACATTACCATGGACTTCATCACTAAATTACCTAAGACGGCGAGAACTCAATATGATTCGATTTGGGTTATAGTGGATCGGTTGACGAAAAGTGCTTTGTTTCTTCCCATTAAAGAAGCAATATCGTCGGAGGCCTTGGCTAAGTTGTTTATCAAGGAAGTGGTCTCGCGACATGGCGTTCCTATATCTATTATTTCGGATCGAGATACCCGTTTTACATCTCGATTTTGGGAAAAGTTTCATGAAGATATGGGTACACAATTAAAGTTGAGCACGGCGTATCATCCTCAAACGGACGGTCAAACCGAGCGTACGAATCAAACTTTGGAAGATATGTTACGGGCGTGCATAATTGATTTTGGTGGTAGTTGGGATGAGCATTTACCCTTGGTGGAATTCTCATACAATAATAGTTTTCATACTAGTATCGGGATGCCACCTTACGAGATGCTTTATGGCCGAAGGTGTCGAACTCCCATTTGTTGGGGAGAAGTGGGTCAAAGAGAAATCGGAAGTACCGATTTGGTTTTAGAGACGAATAACAAGATTGATATTATTCGCGAACATTTGAAAAAGGCTCAAGATAGACAAAAGTCGTATGCCGATAAACGTAGACGAACGATCGAATTCCAAGAGGGCTACATGGTAATGCTTAAGGTTTCGCCATGGAAGGGTATTATTCGATTTCGAAAACGGGGAAAGTTAGGTCCTCGGTTTATTGGGCCGTTTAAAGTCTTAGCTCGTGTTGGTGAAGTTGCATATCGATTGGAATTGCCCGAAGAGCTTGCGGGGATCCATAACACGTTTCATGTTTCTCACCTCCGTAAGTGTCTTGCGGATGATTCTTCATGGATGCCTTTAGATGAAATTGAGCTAAACAATAAGTTGGAGTATGTTGAAGAGCCAATTGCAATACTTGATGAAAAGGTCAAGAGGTTGAGGCATAAGGAGGTTAGGACTTTTAAAGTTCAATGGCGGCGGAATAAGGGTTCCGAGTTCACTTGGGAACCTGAAGAGTTTGTGTTGGTTTATCTTCCCGCTTGTCATGCGGCATGGATTGCGAGGTCGCAATCCGAATAAGTGGGGAAGAGTTGTAAGACCCGATTATTTATAGTGTACATATGTGTATATAAGTGTAATGTACGGTACTTGAAACGGGGTTCTGTTGCGTGTATTTAAAATACAAAAGGAGCTGAACTGGCAGGGTTGCGCGCCGCGCGGCCTTGTGGCGCGCCGCGCCAACTGTCTGTGACAGATCCCTTTCTCTTTTTAAATTAGATATTTTGGGGGTATTTTGGTAAATTCACATCAAGGCCGAGTTTAATGCTTGGTTCAGTAGTTTGGGAGCTCATTTACTCCCTTGTTCACCAACCTTATCACCTCCCAATTTATTTTAGTGAGAGAGTGAGTTTTAGAGAGGGAAAGCTCACTTTGAAGAGGAAGAAGAGGGTTTCTTGCTAAAGCCCAAGTTCTAAAGTTGTTCATCTCGTCATTATCTTCGTTTTGGTAGTTGTGGTATGCTCTAATCTTAATTCCTTTGTTTAATTTGATTTAGGGCTAGGGTTTGAGTCAAAGGTGAACATAAAACCCACTTTTGGTTAATTTTGGGTATTCTTGGGTAATTTGGGTCATATAGACTCAATATTGAGTTAACTAGGGTTTTGGAAGTGTTAATTGATGTTGGAGAACCCTAATTAGCTAGTAAGAGGGTTAGACACCATGATTTATGTAAATGGGTGTAAAAGGGTTAGTGGTTGACCCAAAAATGGGTAGGTTGACTTTGAAAGTGCCAAATGGGTCAAATTGAACTTAAGCTAATTAATATGTGTAGTTGAAGCCTAAAACTAATGTCAAAATGTGTAAAGAACCTACTTTGGTTAATGATAGGGTTTTGTGATGAGTTAACCCGATTTTAGGGTTAAGGGTGCAAATGGGTCGGATTTACACCATAGGTCAAATTGGCTCTAGGAGTGAGCTTTAGAGTGTTGACCAACTTGAGTTATGATTTTGATATTGTGATAAATGTAATAGGTGCGTTACATTGGAGTGTTCGAGCTCGGTTATCTTTCGACAGGAGATTTTGAGGTGAGTGGAATATCTATATATGTATGTATATGATTTATGTACCGTGTTGATGGTGTCACATAGCCGTTTTGTGACCAAGGTTGTGGGACTTAGCCGTATTAGTCCATGTTTTGTACTAAGGCACATAGCCGTGTTTGTGCATTTAGTGGCGAGTAATAGCCGTGTTTTACTCCCACGTTGTTATTTGAGTTACCCGTACACATAGCCGTGTTGGTGTACGAAAGCGTGAGTAATAGCCGTGTTCTACTCACATTGAGCAAGTGATGCCATAGCCGTTTTTGGAACACTTGAGGGGTGATGCCATAGCCGTTTTTGGAACACCTCGGGGGGTTAGCATGCCATAGCCGTTTTTGGAAGCTAACGAATGTTATGAACATCGATGACTTGTTTCGCGAAGTCGTTCCCTAGCGAAGAGATTGGTTAACCATGATTTATTGTTGTTCATACTAGCATTTGATTATTGTGATGAGTATTTATGCTATGATTATTGCTAGTGATACGTTTGGTGATACTAGCTTGCTTATCGAGATTTGTTATGTGTTATTTGATATCGTGGATGCGTGTGGGTAAGTTGTGTATGCATGTATATATATGTTTTACTCACTAAGCTTTGCTTACCCTCTCGTTGTTCACTATTTTTATAGGTTCCGGTGTGGACAAGGGTAAGGGCATCCGGTTGGATTAGAGATTCCGTCTTGTTTAGTGACGCTTTTGGGATGTGATGATTTTGGAGTTTGACCGAGATTTGGGTAGTTTAACCCCAAACACCATGCTCGTTGTATCGTTTGGCAATTAAACTTTTCGTGGTCGAAACTCTAATTTGTATTAAACATTGTATTTTAAATTTAGTGGCGTTTTGGGCACGTGTGGGCCCCACTTTGTAAAACTCGCTCAAACCTTAGTTATGTGCTAGTTTTACATATATGAATGTATGGTTAAAAGCGTTTTGGCTAAAAATGTCGGGAACTAGTCAAACATTTTCGTTAAATAGACTTCCGGGGACAGCGGGCTGTCCAGGTGACTTGGCGCGCCGCGCGGCCATCTGGCGCGCCGCGCAGATGGCCTGCACCAGAAAATTTTTTTTTTGTTTGAAATTTCGTCGTGTTTGGTCGGTTACGGTTTGGGTTGTTACATCATTACTACCTCAAGTAAAGTAGGTAAACCTACTGGAAATGATGAAAAAATAACTTGAGCTTCAAAGGATATTTGATGGCTTGGAAGTTCTTGAAGTAGAATCATGACACGAAAAACAAGTTCAAGTAAGATTACTACTCGAATTAAGATAGTTATAGTTATAGAAATTGAATCAAAGCTTGAATATGAATATTACCTTGATTTAGAAAGATAATCTACTGTAAATAACAAAGGTTTCATGAGGTTGGGTGATCACTTGAAATGGATTTGCAAGATTGAAAGTAAATTAGCAAACTTGAAAGGATTTTCGAAGTGTTCTTGAAGTGTTCTTCCTATGATGATTATGGCTTGATACTTGAAAGGACCCGTTCATATACATTATAAACGATTCATAATAGTTGATTACATCGCGAGGTATTTGACCTCTATATGATACATTTTACAAACATTGCATTCGTTTTCAAAAGACAAACTTTCTTTACATCGAAAGTTGACGGCATGCATACCATTTCATAATACATCCAACTATAATTGACTCAATAATAATCTTGATGAACTCAATGACTCGAATGCAACGTCTTTCGAAATATGCCATGTATGACTCCAAGTAGTATCCTTAAAATGAGCTAATGCACAGCGGAAGATTTCCTTAATACCTGAGAATAAACATGCTTTAAAGCCTCAACCAAAAGGTTGGTAATTTCATTAGTTTATCATAATCAATCATTTCCCATTTATATAATAGACCACAAGATTCTCATTTTTTCATAAATCTCATTACACTCGCAAGTGCATAAAAATCATTCATATGATGGACACTTGATAACCGACATTAACATAATGCATATAGAATATCCACCGCATACTCGTAAGTATGCCATAAATACTGGCAATCGCAATCACCATTTAAATCGAAGTACTAAAGCATTCCAAATTCTAGAATGGGGTTTGTTAGGCCCATAGATCTATCTTTAGGATTCGCGTCAATTAGGGGCCATTTCCCTAATTCTTAGGTTACCAGACTTGAAGGGGCGATATACAATTTCGATAATCCAACCATATAATGTAGCTTCGATTACTTGTGTCTATTTCGTAAAACATTTATAAAAGAAGCGCATGTATTCTCAGTCCCAAAAATATATATTGCAAAAGCATTTAAAAAGGGAGCAAATGAAACTCACAATATTGTATTTCGTAGTAATTAAGCATATGATGGCATTGAACAAGTGCAAGGTTGGCCTCGAATTCACGATGCTCTATTAATTATATATATATTTATATGTTTGATCAATATATGTCTAACAATTTAGGTCAAGTCGTAGGGTATCA
Organism: Rutidosis leptorrhynchoides; assembly: GCF_046630445.1. Lineage (NCBI taxonomy): Eukaryota > Viridiplantae > Streptophyta > Magnoliopsida > Asterales > Asteraceae > Rutidosis > Rutidosis leptorrhynchoides. The sequence goes on along the minus strand of NC_092335.1, from coordinate 347,061,316 downwards.
CAATCCTAATGCTCGAGACTATGCAAAAGTCAACAAAAGTCATATTGACCAAAATGTCTTTCAAAATTTATACATGATTATTATATAGTTTAAATATAGTCGTTTTATATATTTAAATATTTTTAACAGATTTTATTAAAGTAAATAATATAGTTCTTTTATTAATAAATAAAATTTTATATTAAAATTTATATAATAAAAATATACTTTTATATATCTTAAGTAATAAAATTTATAAAGTTCATTTAATATCATAAAAATAATATGATAGGTATTATTAATGTAATTATATTATATGTAGTAAAATATCTTTGTATCACATATTTATTTGATAAAATAATATTGATAATAATAATAATAAATAAAAGTTGTATTATTTTGTAATAATTATTATTATTCTACTAATAAAAATAAAAATAATTATATTTTTTAAAAATGATAAAATGATAATTTTTATTAATAATAGTACTAAAATGATAATAATAATGATGTTTCATATTAACAATGATATTTTATTAAAAATAATAATTTTAGTAAAAATGATAGTTTTAATATTAATAATACTTTTAATAATAATAATAATAGTAAAATAATGAAAACGATATTTTTTCCTTTAAATCAATATCTTACAATATCTTAATTTCATCATGATACTCATACTCATTATTTCCTAATAGCTTCATTTAATAGCTTTTAGTCGTCTTTTATATCGCGTTCATATTAATAATAATAGTAATCATAATAATTAGATGTTACTAATATTAGTTTTAATTATAATAATACTAATAATAATAATATTAATGATAATACTAATAACTATTTGAATGATAATAATAATAATAATAATAATAATAATAATAATAATAATAATAATAATAATAATAATAATAATAATAATAATAATAATACTAATTATAACCTTAACGATAACAATGATAATAATAATAATAAAAATAACAATAATATCTTTTATTAATAACGACAATGATAATAATAATAATAATAATAATACTAATAATAATAATAATAATAATAATAATAATAATAATAATAATAATAATAATAATAATAATAATAATAATAATAATAATAATAATTAGATTATAACGACGATAATAATAATCACTTTTACAAAAATTCAATTGACTATAACTTCTAAACCGTTCATCGAAACCATTCGATATCTAAATGAAAAGTTCTCAATTTTTCGCTAGCTTTCCAACGACATGCATATCATATACCTTATCTTAATAGCATATGTATTTAATTCAAGATTCGACATAACCTATCTAACGACAATAACGAACGTATAAGCATGCATAATCCTATATACTCGAGTACTAGTCAGTGATACACTAATAATATATAAAAGTTAAGTTATGAGTGCTCACGTATCAATATTGAGATTCAATATTGCAGGAAAAGTACGTAGACGCAACGAGGATGATCAACACTAGTTTGACTCACGAGCAATACTCCCGAACCATACCCATAACCTCCATAGCTATAACCCATAATTTTCTTAGCTCTATCCCGCTCGAAAAACAATTTCGAAATCACTCGGACAGCACTCCGTCGTAATATTTTATGTATACTAATAATATCTTGAAATAATACGGAGTAAATATATATATATGTAAATCGATTGCGAGAGTTTAGATAAAAATATTTTCAAGTTTCTATGAAATAATGAAACCTATTGAATTCTATTTATAATAGATTTTTGAATTATTATAGTGAATTATTAAAGTATGAATTATTAAAGTGAATTATTAAAGTATGAGTTATTAAAGTGAATTATTAAAGTATGAATTATTAAAGTGAATTATTAAAGTATGAATTATTAAAATGAATTATATTAAAATTAAAGTAAAGTAAAAATAAAGTAAAGGTAAAGTTTAAGTATAGTAAAAGTATAAAACTATGTACATATAATACGCGTATAAATATATATAATATTAATTTAAATTGTTATATATATTTAATAAAATAAAATATAAATATCATTATATTTATCATAATGGTTAAGTAATGAGTTGTCAAAAGTTGTTCTAGATATTTATAAAAGTTATATACGTTTTAATAATAAAGTTCTTTTTTAAACTGAAAACGTTTTTGTACGTTTGAAACTAAATCAAATAAATATGATAATTTTGTTTTCCAAAACTAAATATATTTAAGAATCATTTTGTTTAAAGGTTAAAATAATGGAAATCGTTATATCATAAAACGTTTTAGAAAAGTAGAATCATTTATATTCATAATAGGTTTCCAGTTTTTAAATTACAGTCTGTTGGTGAAGCATAGGATAAAGTCGAAAGGTTAAATAAACGTATGAAATCATCTTAATGAAAAATGTCGAGTTACTTAACTTGTCGATATCCAACATCTAACTTATTTACACTCCACGTTCTTACTTATAAATAACTTTACCATTTTTCAAATGTTGTCAAAAAGAGTAGATTTCTTAAATCACAGTGGACCTCATAACATGGACACGTAATCATATCACAATGTATCTGATAAATTAATCATTTGATATTATCTTCTAATTCCATTGATAAACATATTGAAACAAATACGTTCGTGTAAAGTATTATACGTTTAATACTTTATTAATATTCTCAAGTTATAATATATATATATATATATATATATATATATATATATATATATATATATATATATATATATATACATATACATATACATACATATATATACATATCTATTTATATATAACGGTTCGTGAATCGTCAGAATTTGGTCGAGGTTATAATGAATGTATGAACACAGTTTAAAATTCTTGAGATTTAACTTAACAAACTTTGCTTATCGTGTCGGAATAATATAAAGATAAAGTTTAAATTTGGTTGGAATTTTCTGGGTTGTCACAGTACCTACCCGTTAAAGAAATTTCATCCCGAAATTTGAATGGGATGGTCATGGCTGACAATAAGTATGTTTTCATGACGTATACGAGTTGAAAATTAGAGTTTTATTATCATCAAGTAATATAGATAAAGCAATTTGATTTTTGTGAAGAGTACGAGTGAAGCTATCACAAAAGAATGAAATGAGTAAATGCACGTTCTTTTTAACCAATGACATAGTCACGGTTGATTTTCAGAATTCAAGGAATTTAGAGAAAATTTTCGTAATAAGATTTGGTTCTTCGGTAATTAAGGAAGTTAGGATCCGCTTTGATTAAATGCGATAATCTGTTTTGATTGCTCTGTCGAATATTTTACTATAAATCCACCCCTTCGTTTCCTTGTAATTTACACCTTCTATTCTTTCTCCCTCAACTCATATTTTAAAGTATTCGTCAATATGCTCCATCCAGTACTGATTCTTGATATACTCCTCACTTTCATATCTGTCATTCTTCTCTTTCATCTACCACCGGAGGATTTTATTTATTTCTACTATTACCTTGGGGTTATAGTAATTTTAATACTCTCGTACCTCTACGTGGCAATACGTATTGATATGCACGGTTTGTAATTTATGTGTTGTTGTCGAGCTTTATATTTTCTTTTATATTCAAGAGTTCCATACTTTTGTCTCCCCTTCCCGACTTCAAGTCAAGCGAATAATGGTCCAGAATTTATAGGTATAGATTTCGGAATGAACATAATTAATGTTTTAAGAAAGGAATTGTAATGACAAAATCTTGATTTGTCAAATTACTAGAATACCTCGGACAAGACCGAATCATCAAGAAAATATTTTTCTTGATATTCTTAGGGGTTAAATAGAATACCAGAATCGTGTAACATGGCACATGATGATGTTATGATCTGTGAATCATCACGTTCCATTTAGAAACTCAGCATGACTTACTGTAATATAATCACGTTGATCAAATGTCATTATATTATACTAACTCATGCTTCAGTTTCCAACACTACTTCAAAAACATTCTTATTTTAAACTTGATGGTTTCAGAATTTAAAAACAAAAATAGTTTCTTTTATGATGTAATACAGATAGTGCGAAGAGGTAAATGATTTCGGATAAGAATAATTATGGAAATATCTTCAGAAATATGGAGGATATTTATAATGAAAGATACGATGATATCTTAAAATTTCTAATATCAGAGGATGATGAAGAATATTGTCCGCAAGGGTTTAGAGTCATGAGCAAGGTATTCGTTAATGACTTCAACAGATGCTGAATCATTTGGATTCTTTGAAGGCGGTTTAGGCTTTGTGATTTGTCTACAGCCTCCTTCATAACTGGCTCAATCCGTTTTCCAGTTCCAAACCTTCTCTTTTTCTGAGCTTTGCCAACACACTATTCTTTATCATCAAACTTTTTACTGTTAAGGTCGTTTACAGTTTTTGCTGCTTCATCGGCATTTTTTCAAAATTTTGAGAACTAGTTCGCAGTTTAGGGTGTTTTTCAGAAACTTCACATTCGAAGTATGTAAGTCCAGGAGATAGATGTTATATGTACACATATAACTGTTGGCGTAGACATACTGCGAGTGTAGTGACCCGAAAAATTTCGACTAATTTTAAATCAAACTCTCGATACGATATTGTATTTTGAACACGATAAGCAAAGTCTGTTTGGTTGGATCAAAAAAAAATTTGAACTGTTTCATATATTCAATTGACCTTCGACCATTCCCGACGAATCACGAACAACTATTTGTAAATAGTTACATATATTTATATATATATATATATATATATATATATATATATATATATATATATATATATATATATATATATATATATATATATATATAAATATATATAAATATTACTTGTAAATATATAATATTATATTTAGTTGTTTAAAAGAATATAATTAATATATTTATTTACTTAAATTTGTTAATTAAGATTTGATATATGTATATAGAATGTGTATATTGAAAATGAATGATTTCGAGCCTAATTAGTAAATGTCAGTAACACTCGGTTGACGTTTCGTTAAGTTTTAATATAGATATATTACATGTTCATGAAGGACTAAAATAAAAGTTGAACTGTAAATCGATTACGAAGATATTAGATTTGTTAAAAATATTTTTACCTTTTTAAGTTTAAATATTAGTACTCCGTACATATAAATTGGAACAGAAAATAAATAATTATCGAACCTTTTTTATCAGGTTTCAAATAGTTAATGAGTGAAATAATTAAATATATTTAATCTAAAAATTTGGGATTTTTAGGGAAAATTTTATACATTAACTGTTTAGCAATGGACACGATATAGTCAACCGTGATAAACTGTCGACAGAGTAACAGTCTAAATAGTCCGTGAATTATTAAGGGTCACTATTTTCTTTTCTTATCTATCTAACTAAACTATATCTCTTATATTTATACAAAAACATTACACATGCATTTAGAGCTCACACTTGGTAAATCTTCTTCTTCATCATCACTTTAGCCGCCACCACTCATCACCCTTGATCACCACCGGTTACCACCATGAGCACCACCACCATAACCACCCACCGGCCACCTTCCATCATCAAAGAAATCTTCACCCTTCATCTCTCTCGTTCTCTCTTTTGTTGAAACCGTTATCCACCATCCCCTATCTCCTCATTACGTGACAAACCACCACCCACCATTGTAATACACCACCTCCTACCGGTCATCACCTTCACCATCAAACTCACCACCACTGCCGTCTGCTGTAGATGCAACCACCGTCTCTTTCTCTACCTTATTGCTCTCTCTCTCTCATCTTCAAACCAACAAACAACCTGTAACTCGCTACTACTCTTACCTCTGTCGCTGCTGTTGCTGTGTTGTGACTGCTACAACTACACTTCAAATTAATATTCGATGATCTTGTGGGGTTTAAAACATAAATATTAAAGATAAAATAATGGTGATGAGTATCAGTGAAGGTGAGTTACGATTATTATGATGCAGTGTTGATCATGATTCGATGGTGTGATAATTTTGATGATGAGATGATAATGGACGATGATAGCATTATAATGGTGATGGTGAAATGAGACCGATGATGACATTGATGAAGAGAATATAGAATTATGATGATGAAGATTGTATGATGTAGTGATGTTAAGTTTTGATTATGATTATAATGATGAATGATAATGAGGATGGTGTTAATGTTTCTGTGGTGTTAATCGATGATGATTATAGGATGTTGATGATGATTGAACAGTTACATAAATAATAAATAGTTAATTAAGCAAGATAATACAAGAATAATTTGACAGTGTAGTGGTTGAAAGGGTGTTTATTGATCTAGAGGTCACAGGATCGAAACTAGGCCACGGCAAAGTTTTTTTTATTTAACAACAGATCTGATTGGGCTTATCGATTAGCGAGCTTCATTTGGATTTAGGAATTGCTGTTGGGCCGTATATGAATTGCTGTTGGGCCAAAATAGTACGGGTTATATAGAATAAATACCGAATATAAATCAGAAAATTAGAAATAGATGAATGGTTTAGAAGGTGTTATGGGTGAGCAAGAGGTCTTGGGTTCGAGTCCCGTTCATGGCAGATTTTTTTAAAGCTTTAAAGATAGTCCATTTCATTTATTATCATATTTATTATTATTATTATTATTATTATTATTATTATTATTATTATTATTATTATTATTATTATTATTATTATTATTATTATTATTATTATTATTATTATTATTATTATTATTATTATAATTATGATTATGATTATGATTATGAGATGATTAGTATTACTATTATTATTATCATTAAAATGAGCATTAGGATTATTATTACTATTATTATTATTATTATTATTAATATTGTTATCAGTATTATCTCTAAAATTATCATTGTTGAAATTATTATTATTAACAAAAGTATTTTTATTAAAATTACTATTTTCATTATCATTATTATTTTTACTACTAATATCATTATTATTATTATTACAACTATATTATTATTATTATTATTATTATTATTATTATTATTATTATTATTATTATTATTATTATTATTATTATTATTATTATTATTAGTATTATTATTATTATTATTATTATTATTATTATTATTATTATTATTATTATTATTATTATTATTATTATTATTATTTTTACTACTAATATCATTATTATTATTATTAACATTACTAACTATACTTTCAGTTTTAAATGTATTTTTGTATATAAACTATAACTATATTTTATGATCTTAAACTAAAAAGATAGATATTATAAGTTAGATACAAATATTAGATATATAGAAGTATATATAATAAGTATACTACTTTTACTAATAAAATACCTTTTGTTCATTTACGTTTTTAATATAACTCGAATTTATTAAAAATGTTATCATATTAAAAATTATGAGTATTTAAAAATATTAACACTAAGTACTTATCTAAAATATTTTAATAAAGTATAAAATAGATTATTATGATAATTTAATAGAATATATATAGAATAAATGCATTTAAGTAATTATTATTAATATTAAATTTAATATCACAAGTATATTACTAATATCAAAATATATATTTATTTGAATATTATTAGATGTGTTAATATACATACTTGATATAGGTTCATGAATCCGAGGCCAATCCTGCATGGTTCAGTTTCGCCGTATGCATATTTTTACTACAAAATATCGTATGGTGAGTTTCATTACTCCCTTTTTAAATGCTTTTGCAATATATATTTTTGGGACTGAGAATACTTGCGCTTTTATAAATGTTTTACGAAATAGACACAAGTAATCGAAACTACATTATATGGTTGAATGATCGAAGCCGAATATGCCCCTTTTGCTTGGTAACCTAAGAATTAGTAAACCAGTCTACTAATTGACACGAATCCTAAAGATAGATCTATCGGGCCCAACAAGCCCCATTCTGGAATTTGGAATGCTTTAGTACTTCGATTTTATCATGTCCGATGGGTGTCCCGGAATGATGGGGATATTCTATATGCATCTTGTTAATGTCGGTTACCAGGTGTTCAATCCATATGAATGATTTTTGTCTCTATGCATGGGACGTATATTTATGAGAAATGAAAATCTTGTGGTCTATTAAAATGATGAAAATAAATGATTATGATAAACTAATGAACTCACCAACCTTTTGGTTGACACTTTAAAGCATGTTTATTCTCAGGTATTAAAGAAATCTTCCGTTGTACATTTGCTCATATTAGAGATATTACTTGGAGTCATTCATTGTGATGACCCGGGAATTTCCGACCAAATTTAAACTTTAATCTTTATATGTTCTCGACACGATAAGCAAAGTCTGTAATGGTGAGTCTCGAAAATGTTAGAACTATGTTCATGTATTCAATTACCCTTTGACTGTGCTCGACGATTCACGAACAACTATTTGTAAATAGATATGAATATATATATATATATATATATATATATATATATATATATATATATATATATATATATATATATATATATATATATAAATTTGAAACATAATTTAATGTTATTAATTATGTAAAATAAAATGAAAAATGATATTATAATAATTATTATTTAAAACATATACCTATATACATCTACAGAGATACAAATTCGTTCACCGCAGAATAACCATTTTTTATTCAATTTCATATTTGGATTTTGATTTATCACAATTCAACAAGTGGCATAATGAAGAAAACATTGAACAAAATAAAAGTTGTTAGAAACAAATGAATTAACTAATTAAAATTTTGTTAAGAATCCATGCTAACTGTTCCTAGCTAACTGTTCCTAGCAAACTGATTACATTTTAGTTATCGCAGTTTATTTATCGCAATTTAATTATCGCAATTTTATTTATCGTTATTTAATTTCTGTTATTTACTTTACGCATTTAATTTATCGTCATTTAATTTCTGTTATTTATTTTACGCACTTTAAATATCGGGACACGTATACAAGGTTTTGACATATCATATCGATGCATCTATATATATTATTTGGAATCACCATAGACGCTCTATATGCAGTAATGATCGAGTTCTCTATACAGGGTTGAGGTTGATTCTATAATAATATATATACTTTGAGTTGTGATCGAGTCTGAGACGAATACGGGTCATGATACGTATTAATTAATTCAAATATTATATATTAAACTATATATGAATTATTGAACTGTCAACTGTGGACTATCGACTGTGGACTAATAACATTGGACAATTAAAATGAATTAAAATATTTATTATAATATATGAAACTAAACAATTCTTCAAGTGTGCCACTTGATTTCATCTTAAACCTCATTTGTATCTTGACGATTCTAATCTGCGTTCAAACCTTTCATGATTCTTGAAAACACCTCCATCTAGAGGATAAACCAACCGCACATCATCTACGGGAAGAAAAGGTTGATGCATATAGTCATACACCTGAGAAACTCTCGACAACTAAGTAAATGTTTAGCACGTAGCTGTGCTAATTCCTTTAGTGTTATCATCACCTAAAATAACTTTGCAGTTCTTCTTCAAAATAGCCAATTTTGTCACAGCTTCAGCAAGACAACTTCGACTTTTCATTCGAAACAACCATATTATAACCTTGATTTATATGTGTGTTCTTTTATTATTACCGGAGAACCATTTATATTCCACTATATTACCAGCAGACGTACAGCAACCTCGTTACTTCTTGACTTAAATCTCTCTAATAAATCATTATATTTATTCATTGAAACCCTATCATATACTCATCCGCATCTTGTAACGAGAACTGACATACCAATTACCGGGAATCAGCAATCAGTACTTTAAAAACTCACAGCATATCTATATCAACAGTTGTATGTATGACATTCGTCTCTTAGAAGTATGATCCTTCATTCTGAAATTCTGAACAGCACTCACCTACAAACCAATACTCTGAATGTTGAAAAAGCTGAATGAAGCAGCAGAAACTGTAGACAACTGTAAATGACCTTAATCGTCGGAAGTTTAATGATAAAGAATAGTATGTTGGAAAAGCTCAGAAACGTTGGAACTGGAAAACGGTTAAAGTTAACCATGAAGGAGACCAAGGACAAATACAAGGACCATACCCTATATTCAAAGAATCCAGATAATTCTGGATCCGTTGAAATCTTTAGAAAATATCTTGCTCCGAAGTCATGTTAAAATCTTGCGGAAAATCTTTCTCCATCAATCAATGAACTTAAAAATTCCAAAATATCATCATCAATATCTTCGATATTTCTGAGGATATTTTCATAAATATTCTCGTCCGAAATTATATACCTCTTCGTGCTTCCTGTGTATCATTATATTGAAAGCATTCAATAGAAAATTTAGTACGGAAAAGCGGATTATGCGAAACTATGAAGGAAGACGTGGACAAATAATAAAGAATAAGTTTGACTTCAAAGAATCCAAATGAATCAATGTCTGCTGAAGTCTTTAGCGAATATCTTGCTCCTTACTCTAAACTCTTATGAACAATAGTCTTCATCGTCCATCGACATTAGAAATTCCAAGATATCATCGTATCTTTCATTATAAATATTCTCCATTTTTCTGAAGATATTTTCATAACTATTCTTATCTGAAATCATTAATTTCTTCATGATATCAGTGTTACATCATATAGAAACTGTTAGTTTCTATATTCTTTAAACTTTCGAGCTTAAAATATGAATGTTATTGAAGTAATGTTGGGAACTGATGCATGAGTTAGTATAATATAATGACACTTGATCAACGTGATTATATTACAGTAAGTCATGCCGAGTTTCTAATGAAACGTGATGATTCACAGTACCATCATCATGTGCCATGTTACACGACTCTTACATTTATTCTGATATATAAACATATCAAGAACATATTTTCTTGATAGTTCTATCTTTCCCGAATATTCTGGTAATTTGATGAACCAAGATCGTGCTATTACCATTTCTTTATTAGAACATTAACTATGTTCATTTTAAAATTCATATCTATGAATTCTGGACTGTTGCTCGTTTTACTAGAGGTCGAGAGGATAATAAAAAGGCAAAGAGATCCAAAATATAAGAAAAAATATAAAGCCCAATGACAACACCGAAATTACAAACCATGGATATTAATACGAATAGTAATATAAAGACACGGTATAATTAAGAATAGTATCACCTCAAGGTAATAGTAGAAGTAAACAGATTCTTCTGGTGGAAGATTGAAAAGAAGGATGACAGAAGTGATAATTAGAAAAATATCAAGGATTAGAACGGGACTAAGCATTTTCACAATCTTTTGAATGTATGAACTAAGAAAGAAAGTATAGGAATGGTGAGAATTATGGAACGGAGGAGTTTAATTTATAATAGAAATATCAGACAGAGTAGTCGAGGCAGATCACCGCATTTAATTTTAGAGATCTTAATTTCCTTATTCGCCGAAGAATCAAATCTGCTAGATTTTGAAAATTTTCTTTAAATCCTTTGAATTCCGGAATTCAACCATGATTAGTCAAAAGTTATGATGAAACTTGTCATTTTCATTTCACTATTTAATGATAGCTACACTTGTACGCTTCACACAATCGAATCATTTTATCTATATTACTCAATACTGATAAAACTTAATTTATCAACTCATATTTGTCATGAAAACATTTTTATTGTTAGCCATGACCACCTCACTCAAATTTCGGGACGAAATTTCTTTAACGGGTAGGTACTGTGATGACCCGGGAATTTCCAACCAAATTTAAACTTTAATCTTTATATGTTCTCGACACGATAAGCAAAGTCTGTAATGGTGAGTCTCGAAAATGTTAGAACTATGTTCATGTATTCAATTACCCTTTAACTGTGCTCGACGATTCACGAACAACTATTTGTAAATAGATATGAATATATATATATATATATATATATATATATATATATATATATATATATATATATATATATATATATATATATATATATATATATATATATATATATATATATATATATATATATATATATATATATATATATATATATATATATATATTAATTTGAAATATAATTTAATGTTATTAATTATGTAAAATAAAATGAAAAATGATATTATAATAATTATTATTTAAAACATATACCTATATATAAATATAAGTATATAATGATAAAAATACAATTTAATTATTTGAATAAAAATGAATCTATACATACATGTATATGATTTTTTTTATACATATAGTTAATATTATATGTATACAGTAATATATATAAAATATATGAACATTAAATATTCAATATATGTTATAATATAAGTAATATTATATAATTAGTAACTAGGATAAAATTTATAAATTGTAATATGTTAAATTACAAGTTTGAATATAATCGATATGTTAATATTATTAACAATAATTTCATTATAGACATTAATATGAATACTTGAATAATTAATATTACTATATAAAATGTATATATGAATATGTAAAGCTTGATATGCACAAGTAAAATTAATATTATTGATATTATTATTATTATTATCATTTCTATTATTATTATTATCATTAGTTCATCACCATTATTAAAATTAATATTGATGTTTGTTAAACCAATATTATTATATCTCCTTATATATTTAAAATAAATAAATATATATATATATATATATATATATATATATATATATAATTGATATATATAACTATACAAACATTGACATATATACATATAAATATATATAAATTTCAGTTATATATATAAAAATACAGATATAAGAGAAATCAAATACATATAAACACATATATATGAATTACAGATATATATTTATATATACATATATATATATATATATATATATATATATATATATATATATATATATATATATAATTATATATACAGAACTATACAATCTCTGTTTGTTGTCATTATCTAACTTTATTTGATTCTTAACATCTGCATGAGGGCCACCAAATCGATCTGTTCAGGAATCAAACAAAAATGTGTTAGACATAATTATCTGTTTTGAATTTTTATTCCACTTGTTACATTATAAGCGTACTTATTGTCTGCTAATCGTTACCCGTCCCAATCTATGTTAAAGCAAATAATTTAGGATCCAATATAAGAATTATAATTCGTTTATCACTCAGGAACTTTCAAATATCACTGGATTTCAGAAATTAAACAGAAAAAAAAAATGCTGCTAGTTCCCTGTTCGTGTCTCCAAATTTCAAAAGAGTCAAATTTGATGTAAATTTCAAATTTTGTAAATGTGGTTCTGTTAGGAATTTACTAAACAATCTTCCTGTGAAGATTTAACTTCCAACTCTTCAAATCAAAGACAAATTTTGAAGTCAAAGCTTAGAATTTAAAAGTCAAACTTTTTGTTCATGGTGAAATTCGTAATCGTTTCGATGTTTTAGATTCAATTGATGATTCAGAAAGATTCTTGGAAGGTCTTAAAACATATTTCATTTAGGAATTTTGGTCTATAACAGCCTCAAATTCAAAAAGCAAATTCAAGTGTTCTTCGTGGGTTTCAAAATAGCAGACTCGGTTTAATTTTTTATTTTTTATTCTCTGATAATCTAAATTACTACAAAACGATTTCTGTTTGTTTAAGGATCCTAAAACCCATTTCTGCATTTGTGTTTTGATTAACCAAATTGGTTTTATGGTCGAATTACGGTTCTGTGAGAAAGGAAAAGAAGATAAAACAGATAAGGTTTAATTAAATTAAAAATGGGTATAATTCTAGAATATGGGCAACAGCCCAACAGTTTGATGTGTTGACGTGTATTCGGGAGGTCGCGGGTTCGAGACCCGGTATTGGCGTTTATTTTTTTTTTTGAGGCTTATCTATCAAGGTAGTCTTTCAAATATTTTTATTATTATGTTATTAGGTTATTATTATTATTATTATTATTATTATTATTATTATTATTATTATTATTATTATTATTATTATTATTATTATTATTATTATTTATATTACTAAATATTATTATTATTATTGTTATTAGTATTGTCATTATAAGTTAGTATGATTATTACAAGTATTATAATGATTATTGTTGTTAACATTAAGATATGTATTAAAAATGAATCATTATTATTATTATGATTATTATCACTAATATTGATATGATTATTATTATTAGTTAATAATATTATTATGATTATAAGTATTATTATTACTCGACATATAAATATTATCATCATTTATAAAATTATCATTTTAGTATTGTTCTTATGTATTATTGTTATTATTATGATTATGAATATTATGAATATTATTATAATTTCTATAAAAATCATAAAATTTATTAATTGTTCCTTAAAAACTAATACTTGTATCAATTTATAAGTTATAATATTATTATTAGCATTAATTACTAGTATTATAATTATTATCAGTATTATAATTATCATTATAAGTATCATAATCCTTATAATTATTATTACTATTATTATCATTGTAAGTATTATTATGTACACTATAATGATTATTAGTACTATGTAATTTTTAAAGATCATTAACATAACTAACACAAACAATAAAATTAAATTTACTTTTATATATTATTAATATCATTACTTTATTACTAGTAGAATTATTATCAGTATTACTAATACTAAGTATTATCATTATCATATTTATCATTACAAATATTAAATTGGGTATTACCATAATAACTATCTTAATAAACAAATGATATATATATATATATATATATATATATATATATATATATATATATATATATATATATATATATATATATATATATATATATATATATATATATATATATATATATATATATATATATATATATATATATATATATATATATATATATATATATATATATATAAAGATATACTTAATATTTATAACATGACAAAATTTATATTTTATATACAAAATGAATATATGAGACGTATATATGTTATTAATATAAAATTGATATAACTAGTAAATTATATATACACAAACTTATTCGATTACGATATGTATATTAATAAATATACAAATAATATAGGTTCGTGAATCCGAGGCCAACTCTACATTGTTCAATATAGTCATATGTATTTTTACTACAAAATACATTAGGTGAGTTTCATTTGCTCCCTTTTTAAATACTTTTGCAATATATATTTTTGGGACTGAGAATACATGCGCTGCTTTTATAACTATTTTACGGAATAGACACAAGTACTTAAAATTACATTCTATGGTTGAATTATTAAATTGAATATGCCCCTTTTTAGTCTGGTAATCTAAGAATTAGGGAATAGACACCCTAATTGACGCGAATGCAAAAGATAGATCTATCGGGCCCAACAAGCCCAATCCAAAGTACCGGATGCTTTAGTACTTCGAAATTTATATCATGTCCGAAGGAGGATCCCGGAATGATGGGGATATTCTTAAACGCATATTGTGAATGTCGGTTACCAGGTGTTCAATCCATATGAATGATATTTTTGTCTCTATGCATGAGACGTATATTTATGAGAAATGAAAATCTTGTGGTCTATTAAAATGATGGAAATGATTATTTATGTTAAACTAATGAACTCACCAACCTTTTGGTTGACACTTTAAAGCATGTTCATTCTCAGGTACGAAAGAAATCTTCCGCTGTGCATTTGCTCATCTTAAAGATATTATTTGGAGTCGATCATCGCAATGGGACCATCTGATGAAGACTTCGTCCGGATGGATTAGGACGGGTCCTTTCATTCATGACATATTTCAAAATACGTTGCATTCGAGTCGTCGAGTTCATCAAGATTATTACTAAGTCAATTATAGTTAGATATATTATGAAATGGTATGCATGCCGTCAACTGTCGATGAAATGAAAGTTTGTCTTATAAAAATGAATGCAATGTTTGTAAAATGTATCATATAGAGGTCAAATACCTCGCGATGTAATCAACTATTGTGAATCGTTTGTAATCGATATGAACGAGTCATTTCAGTTGGAATCAGAGCGGTGGTCTTAGCAAACCAGGTTTTACATTAGTGTGTCTAACTGATAGTTGTTTAGATGCATTAGTGGGTCTGGACTTCGATCGCGTCTGCATGTCAAAAGTTTTGCTTATCATTTCGTGTCAAAAATCATCTACTTATCATCTTTAAGAAATTACCTGCTTATCATTCCTAAGTCTAGACACGTCCTACTTCCTTTATTGCATAGATAGTGTATAGACAAATTTGTTGATGCATGTTCTGTAAGTCCCTAGACATCTTGCCTACGTTTGTGATTAGTACTTCAGTTTATGGGATACCATGATCGCTCGTTATTATTCTATCTGTGTTTGTATGTGGTTACAGGTACTGCAGGAACGCGATACGGATGTTTGACTATGTTAGACTTAGTCAGACGTACTAGTGAAGCATCACTCGTACGGCTGACAGGATCATACGCACGGTTGATGCTGAGCTAAGTCATAATTATAACCTGAATGAGAAGACATGAGTGAGTGATCACCCGTACGGCTGATGAAGCCAACTCGTACGTGTGATGGATGACTCGTACGGGTGAGTTAACAGCAGGGGTATATAAAGTCTTATGTTCTTCATTTCAGGTTAAGCATCTCTCACACATAAACACTCAGATCTGGTTCACCTGATCTGATTCTCTCTCAACCCAAATCCTTCCTGGTAGTGAATAATAGCTCTAGGCATTAATCTAATCACAATCCTTGTTGTGGTTTGACTAATTTAATCCCAAAAAGCTACCCATATTCACTTTGATTGGTTTGATTCACTAATTCCGCCTTTGTGTGAATTAAACCTGTTGATCTCGAAGTTCTTAGTCACGTTTCATCATTGGTATCAGAGCCTAAGATCAAACAAGATTAGATTAATCTGTTGCAATTTGATGAATTTGAAGTTTAGAATCCGGTTTGACTTTTGTTGACCAAATTTGGGTTTTGGAGATTTAGCACGAATCTAGAAAAATCTAAGAAGTAGGAATTGTTGGTAATCATCTAGTGATGATATCCTCAAATTTACAGCTTCCAATTCGTTGTTATGAGTGTGTTCTAAGGAATTTTTGTTTTTGAGCTTATGAAACCGATTTCGAATTATTCAGCTCGATTTGTTGTTTTTTTGGATGATTTTTTAATGGGTTTGTGTTTGACGGGTTCCAAGGATCATTTCCTCAAAATTTGGTGCATTTTGGTTGAGTTTTGAGTGATTTTCCATGATTGCCACCTATGACCACCGTAGACCGCCATTACCCTCTGCTGAAAAACTGGAAACTTGTAGAACATTATGAAGGTCTGAAACGTACGGTTGAGACCTTGTGTGTATGAGTGATAGCATGAATCGTACGGTTAATGGTTAAGAAGTTCAATTTTTTTTTTCTTAAGGGATGAATAGTGCGGTTGGTTGTGAGGATTGGAGAAGAAGTACAAGAACAGCAGAAGCGTACGACTGACATGAGGTTGACACGAGTAAGCTATGTCTCGTACGTTTGAAGTTCAGAAAATTCGAATTTCATAAGGTTGGCCAGTGGTACGTACGGTTGATGAAGCAAAAAAAGACAAACAGTGTACCAGGCTGATGAGAGTGTCGAGTGGCATGACAGTTTTATTGTGGAACTTTAGACAGCTGGGTCCCACGTACACATGATATTTGTCCGTTGAAGAAAATCAAGGATACAGCTTGAAAAAGGACGATGGCATTTTCATAATTAAGAGGAACTTTTCATGTGGACCACATGCCTCTCATATTTGACGTCTGAGAAAGGAAAGGGGAATATAACATTGGGACCCACCTGTCATAGCACTTGTCACTTGGTCTCCTAACCCTAGACCATGAATCTAGACACAATTCATCACCACATTCATTTGGGGACCATTAAACCTTACCAAATCAGCAAGCTGGATCGACTACCAACCTGACCCGATACCAGATCCACGGATCCAACCCGGATTCTAACCCGAAATTTAATCCAATTCAACCCAACAGCAAACAATTAAATATTTAACGATGTTAGTCCCTACAGTTAAATATTTTAACGACTTTTAAACCTCGGGGACTTCCAATGCAAAATTCTTAGAACTTTTTCTGAATTTTCATTTTTAGCCCCTCAAGTTTAAAAAAGTTTCATTTTCAGTCACTCAAGTTTCGAAAATTTACAGTTTTAGTCCCTAAACTTCTGAAGTTTACACTGCGATCAATGAACTTCCCAGAATTTTAGGAAGGGGTTCTTAACTTGTATGGTTGTTTATCAATGGTCCTGGAATGTTACTTTTGAGTTGTTAAGCAATGTGTTGGAGGATTTGTCAACAAAACAAAGTCATTAATACCGATTGATGTATGATTTGAGATGTGATCGAGATGTGATCAAGAGATGATTGAGATCTGATTGTATCGAGAAGCGTAAGAGAGGTGATTTGTGCAGGAAATACGAATTAAGCTTACACGTTTGAGGATCTAGTCCTTACTGGTTATGTTGTATAAAATGGGTTAGTAGGTTAATTTCCAGACCGTAGTGGTAGTTAATTGAGTGCATTCACATAAAAGTTGAACGACCAAGATCTGAAGTCGACCGCTGATATTCTTTCTGAAACTACCGGTTTACACGCCAGAAGTACCAACGCGACATCATGTGCAGTTGTGGTGTCACACGTTTCTTATTTTGATTCGTGCGTAGCTACTTTGGATTTTTAATCGTGGGAGTATTTATAAGACGTACAATCGACAATTGACATGCTCAAGCGTTATTGTGTGAGAAGATGTTTACCATTTACTGAAGCATTGATATACAAAGTTTAGTGGACAACCTCCTTTGTCCGTTGAACTTAGTTAGTAAGTGTTTATGTAAAGCACTCGTGTTATGCGAAGATTAGTGATAAGGCTAAAAAGGAACATATATTTCATAGCAAAATCCCCCAAGAAAGACAAGATTTTAGTT
Source organism: Rutidosis leptorrhynchoides (assembly GCF_046630445.1). Lineage (NCBI taxonomy): Eukaryota > Viridiplantae > Streptophyta > Magnoliopsida > Asterales > Asteraceae > Rutidosis > Rutidosis leptorrhynchoides. Next base: position 347,042,452 of record NC_092335.1, on the reverse strand, counting down.
GCAATTGTTCCATTTTCAAGTAATATTCGTTTATTTTAAATAAGTGCGAAGACAAAAGGCGAAAACGACGAATTGAAGACACAAAGGTCCAAAAAGCTCAAAAGTACAAGATACAATCAAAAAGGTTCAAATTATTGATGAGGAACGTCTAAAAATGACAAGAGTACAAGTTACAAAACGCAAAGTACAAAATATAAAATTGTACGCAAGGACGTTCGAAAATCCGGAACCGGGACCAGAGTCAACTCTCAACGCTCGACGCAACGGTGTAAAAATTACGAGTCAACTATGCACAAGAATAAAATATAATATTTAAATAATTCATAATAAGAATAATATTAAATAATAAAAAGTTGTTAATTGAGCATAGTTCAGGGGTCATAAGTGAAAATTCAATTTCTAAATTCGCCTATAAAAGGCTTTGTAATCGTAATGTAAAAACACACCTTTTTCTATCATTTTCTTATTTATCAATATCAATTATCAATATCTATATTCTATATCTCTATCATAATGTTAACTTAATAAGATATAACAATAATCTTAATTTTAATTTTAAATTATGATAATAATAAGATTTATGATAGAGATCGTTTGAGTGTGTAAGTCGAAATTCTGTCCGTGTAACGCTACGCTATTTTTAATCATTGTAAGTTATGTTCAACCTTTTTACATTAATGTATCGTAACTAAGTTATTATTATGCTTATTTGAGCCGAAGTAATCGTGATGTTGGGCTAAAATATTAAGAAGGGGTTATTGAACTTTGGACCATAATTAAGGTTTGGGCAAAAGACCGACACTTGTGGAAATTGAACTATTGACTATTAATAGATGGGGGGTATTGTCTAATTGAGTGACAACTCATTGGAGTCTGTCGAACCTATCTTCAAATTAATTAACCTAATAATTAATAATGATTATGGTTGTCCTATTTAGTGATGTTCATATGGAATCTGTTATAATCATTTAATTAATCAATTGGGTTGGGTAATTGATTATTCATTCTGATCAAGTGGATGAATTAATATTCATAAACTAATTAAAACAGGGGTGGATTACATACAGTGATAACTGGTGTAATTGTTGACAGAAGTGATAACTGCGTCACAGTTTAAATCCTTAATCAGTTGGAATATTTGACTTCGGGTATAAGGGTAATTTGACGAGGATACTCGCACTTTATTTTTATGACCGATGGACTATTATGGACAAAAACCAGATAGACGTATCAAATAAACCAGGACAAAGGGCAATTAACCCATGGTAATAAATTAAAATCAACACGTCAAACATCATGATTACGGAAGTTTAAATAAGCATAATTCTTTTATTATATTTCTCATCGTATCTTTATTTACTACTGTCATTTTATTACTCGCAATTTTATTTACTGTCATTTTATTTATTGTCATTATTTTACGCACTTTAATTATCATCATTTATCTTTACGCTTAAAATATAGAATCGACAAACCGGCCATTAAACGGTAAAACCCCCCTTTTATAATAAGATTACTACTTATATAATTATATATATTTTGTATAAATATAGTTAAAAATATAGTAAGTATCACCAGCTCCCTGTGGAACGAACCGGACTTACTAAAAACTACACTACTCTACGATTAGGTACACTGCCTATAGTGTTGTAGCAAGGTTTAGGTATATCCCATCCGTAAATTAATAAAACTTGTGTCATATTTTGTAGTATTTTGTATTAAAAATAATACTATTTCGTACCCTCACGCTACATCATCAAGTTTTTGGCGCCGCTGCCGGGGAGCGCTAAAACGCTATATTTTTAATTATAATAATATTGAAATAAAATATAATAATATAATAATATTGAAATAGAATATAATAATATAATAATATTGAAATAGAATATAATAATATAATAATATTTTAAAATATATTTTGAATCGTAAAAGTTTTAAAAAGTCGTATTTATTAAATACTTCAGGGGTATATTATGTAAATTGTAATTAATAATTTCTATCATGTCGCTTTCATGTGAATAGTAAATTAATTAATTTCTTTTCATTTACTATTCATGAATAGTAAATGAATTAAAAAAAAAGTTTTGAAAAAAAAATAATAATTATAAAAAAAAGTATTAATTTGTAAAAAAAAAAAAAAATTGTAAAAAAAAAAACGTTTTTTTTTAGAAAAAAAAATTCGTTTTTAAAAAAAAAAACGTAAAAAAAAAAAACGTAAAAAAAAAAAAAACAAATTATTAAAAAATATATATATATTTTTTAAGATTTTGTCTATAAAAAAAAAATTGTTTTTTTTTAGTTTTATTACCTTTAGATTTTTAGACTATAGTCGCAACTTATAGTATTAAGTTTAGTTTTGCCATAGTTATTTTTACTTCTAGAATTTTTAGGCTTTGCCGTAAAATCCCTTAAGTACTTATTCCTTAGACTAAGATTTAGGTGCTTTAGAATTTTGCGACGCCGTTTTTCGCGTTCTTATTTTTATTTTTCGACGCCTATTTTTCGACCTTTTATTTTTCGACCTTTTTCGACGCGCAATCTTTTTCTCTCTTATTTCTCGCTATTCTAGTTTTAGGATAAGATTTTTATTCTACTTCTTATCTAAATTTCTTAAAATTACGAAAATTTATTTTAAGTGGTTAAATTGATAGACATCAAAATTTTCTGGTTCGTAGTAATAGTTGGATTTGTACGTGGACCGGGTTATTGGAGCCAAACAGTACTCAATTATATTGAGACCAAACGAATTCTGCCCCTCTGCTGCATCTTTTGGCTATTCGAAACGTGGGCAAAATCAGAAAAGTCTATTGATTGGACAACTTATATAAGTTTTTCTTATTTTTATAACTAATAGGATATTCTGTGAATGCACCGAGCAAAACGTTCACCACCTTTCATACGTTCACCACCTGTAACTCGATCAAGACATCTAGCAAATATTGTCGCCGTTGATTTTTCTTTAGAATCGTCATCTAGTCGAACAAGAACTCCAACTCAAATTTCCGATAATCCATCTTTTGAACCCGACTTCACAATTAAGAACCCGGAGCATATTCAAGGACAATTCCAAGATCCTGAACCACTAATTATTCCTCCTGAGCCACAAACCATTAAATCAGAATCCTCTAGTGATTCGTATTCAACAAATTCAATTATGGAAGTAACGGAACCTCTAAGTATGGAAGATCGAATGAGAGCCACACGCACGGGCCAAGGTCACGCCATTATTAAGCCAGAAGTTAATGCGCCAGATTATGAAATCAAAGGACAAATTCTACACATGGTAACTAACCAATGCCAATTCAGTGGTGCACCGAATGAAGATCCTAACGAACACCTTCGTACGTTTAAAAGAATTTGTACACTATTCAAAATCCGAGAAGTGGAAGATGAGCAGATCTATCTCATGTTGTTTCCCTGGACTTTAAAGGGAGAAGCCAAAGATTGGTTAGAATCGTTACCTGAAGGGGCGATTGACACATGGGATGTTTTAGTTGAAAAATTTCTTAAACAATTCTTTCCGGCATCCAAAGCCGTGAGACTTCAAGGAGAAATTGTTACGTTCGCGCAAAAGCCAAATGAAACATTATATGAGGCGTGGACAAGATTCGGAAGGATGTTGAGAGGATGTCCTCAACACGGTCTAGATACTTTTCAAATAGTGCAAATCTTCTATAAAGGCGTAGACATCGCTACAAGAAAAGACATCGACATAACAGCTGGTGGTTCCATTATGAAGAAAACCGCAACTGAAGCTTACAAAATTATTGATAATACAGCCTCCCACTCACATGAGTGGCATCAAGAAAAAGATATCTTTCGATCATCTAAAGCGGCTAGAGCCGATTCTAGCCATGACTTTGATTCCGTTTCAGCAAAAATAGATGCTTTCGAAAGACGAATGGAAAAGATGAATAAAGATATTCACGCAATACGAATCAGTTGTGAGCAATGCGGTGGACCACACTTATTGAAAGATTGTCACATTGAACCAACATTGGAACAACGAGAGAATGTTTCCTATATGAACCAAAGGCCTGGAAATAATTATCAAAATAATTATCAACCGCCAAAGTTAAACTTCAATCGAAATCAAAACATTCTTTACAATCCAAACGGACCCAACAACAACTCGTACAACCAACAAGGTCCGAATAACCAACCAACTCAAAACAACACTTTCAATCAACAAAGACCTAGCTTGTATAAACCACCACAACAACCCGAAGAGAAAAAGCCAAATCTAGAAGAAATGATGGCAAAGCTGATTGAATCTCAAACACAATTCATTACATCTCAAACCCAAATGAACGAGAGGTTTGATCAGTCATTAAGAACTCAACAAGCTTCCATTTTGAATCTTGAAAAACACGTAGGTACTCTTGCTAGCATGATGAGTGAGAGGGAACAAGGAAATCTACCGAGTAATACTGAAGTAAATCCTCGGAATGAGAATGTTAACATGGTGTCAACAAATTCTGAAAAACCAGCTCCGGAAGATGGGAAGGTTTTAGATGAGAGTAAAAATGAAGAAGTTACACCACCACCACCAGAGTATGTAAAGCCAGTGGTGGCACCATATAAACCACCCATCCCGTTTCCAAGAAAAGGAGTTGAGTATGAGCAAGTAATAGGTAATAAAGTTGGTGATACCATTGGAAAGAAGAAGAAGAAGAAGTATAAGAAAGTACAAGAAACAAAAGCCGTAGAAGTAAACCCGGTGAAGACAGTTCCACCAAAACCTCCTCCTAGGATAGGTGATCCGGGTGAATTTATTGTTCCTTGTCTACTTAGTGATTGTGTCATGTATGATGCACTAGCAGATTTAGGTGCAAGTGTGAGTGTTATGCCTCTTTCATTATATAAAAGATTAGGTGTAGGTAAGTTAAGTCCAACGGATATGAGTGTTCGACTCTTTGATCAAACCATTAAGCACCCAGTTAGAATTGCTGACAACCTACCCATTCAAGTAGGCAATTTAACCTTTCTAGTCGAATTCATTGTCATTGACATAGAAGAGGACCCAAACGTTCCTCTAATTTTAGGTCGACCATTCTTTGCGTCCACCGGGGCGTTATTTGATGTAGGAAATGGAAGAATGACACTTAAAAGTGGTGACAAATCGATCACCTTTATGATTCGAAAGTCTAAATCTCCACCAGCCAAAACCGTTGAACCAGTAAAAACAATTGGTAAGAACCATGTGGTTTTACCAACTCCAACGGTAATACTTAGCAATAATGAAACGCCTAAGTGTGGGGAAAATGAAGTAACACCTAATGATGACATGATAACAAAGAACCCCGTTGTTGATACGAAATTAAATGATCCCGTTATTAATAGTTCAATGAAGAAACTTATTAAACGGATTCGCGATGCTAAAACCAAGGGGAACTTTAAGTTATGTAACCGGTTAGTATCCAATCTATCGCCTAAAGAAAAGGTGAAGCTAGTTGAAATTGTGGATATTACACAGGAATCCGACCAATGGCTTAAAGAGAAAGTCACAGATATGCAAGTTGATTATGGACCAAGAGAAATTGACGATGAAGTTAATCATAATTTCGACACCACAGCTACCTAAGTGTGGGGAGATTCAAATGTTCTAAAAAAAGAAAATGCTATCTAGAGTTAGTTGTTCTGTTCTCGTGTAGTTCCGAGAATGGAATCCGATTGGTCTTTTCCGCTAGCAGACACTAAAGAACTAGTTTTCTCCCTCCATTCTAAATTTTTGTTTTGTAGGTTTTATATAAAATTAATATGTTTTTTTTAATTTAAGTTTTGTGTGAATTTTAAAAACAAAATTTACTTTAATTCATTAAGTTGAAAAAAATGATTTCTAAAATTCGTCGTGAGTTGAAGACTAGGTCATTAAGCCGAAATTACTTTACCCGAGGGCGGGGCGACAAATTTTGTTATCATTATTTTTAATTTTATTGATTTAAAGTATGCCAAAAATATTATACTTTATAATTTTTTGAAAAGTGGGGTTATAAACCAAACTTCAAAAATATATATATATATATATATATGTTTGTATTTTATCTTATGTACAAAACAGGGTAAAACAGCGCACTTTCAAAGACTGTCATGAAGTTCAGCAAAAGCTACTGATTTTGACAAGACGCAAAAAATCAAATGTGAAATAACAATATGTTTGCAAACTCGGTATTTTTAATCACTTTTCTACGCTAATCACCCTCATGAATTTAAATTATAGTCTGATTTCATGCAAATGAGGGCATTGCATGATCTTAAGTGTGGGGAAGGGTTATAAATTCTCTCGGGTTTACACTTAGTTTATTTGCCAAATTTTGTGAAAATTTGAAAAATTTTCAACTAAATGAATTTAAAATCATGTTTATACATATTTATGAACGGTGAAAACTAGGTGATAATACCGAAATTATCGTTACCTCGAAAAGGACATAAATTGAGAAACAACCCAAAACGCTTGAATTCATTTAAAATGGGATAGAAGAGAATAAAAAGGCAAAGAAAAGAATAAATAAAAGCTAAGTGTGGGGAGAATGTACCAAGTTATTCAATTAAAAACTATCTATCACATTTTTGTATAAGAATTATTGCAGGTACTTTTGCTTTGGACGATACTAATCAGTTTTACCCGCTTTACTGTAATATATTTTAAAGAAAGATGGATCTACACGATGAATCAATTCCATCATTAAAAGGAAGTAAAGTCTTCCGAAAAAGACACGCGCTTCTTGATTTAGGTCAAGAAGTTGTCGTCCAGACCAGCTGTAGGTTGACGAAAAATCTAGAAAAGTCATCTCTAAAATCAGCAGGAAATCCACAGACCTCAGCATCAAACAGGGTCGCCAAGTGGTCAGATTTATCCTAACCATGAGAAGGATTTATCTCGTACAATGGGGAGGCACCGTGCAAATTAGCTTGATAAGACTAATGAATCAGATCCCCAGAAAGGATAATCTCCTTAAAGATTAAAAATCAGCTTTTAAGACTGATATTACTCAATCCTTGAGATTGACCTTAAAGATTGAGAATTCAAACTCATGGAATTCAATGATATCTAAACTCGAGCTTGAACGAGAAAATATTTTGATCAAAAATACAAACCGATTTGTTTTCTGAAAACCCATTTTCAATGCGTTCATTACCATTGAACGTAAAATCCTAGGAATTCACCTGGAATTCATTAGGTCACCTGAACCAAATCGGGTGTCAACCGTAAGAACGGTGGTTGCATAGCATGGTCGGAGACAGGACCTTGTGCCAGACCGAAAAATCATAGGATGATCTTTACTATCGCTCCTACCAAGGATAGTTCTAGCATCCGACACGTTAAAAGACCATAATCATCTGCATGTCACGGGACATTGCCTTAACAGTTTCTTGTTCATCGCTTTCCTTTACAACCGGACGGTAGTTTACCGAAAGATAATATACGGAACAAGTAAACTGGATGTGTACTTTCCGATACCGGGATAGCAGTGGATTACACGAACCTAAAAGTTTTAGCCAAAATATTGATCCACAAATATATTTTGCAACACCGATGATGGATCAAATCAGAAAACTTGTCTAGGGTAAAATCTAGCTTGAATTTTCAAAAGATCAAATGTTTTCATAAAGATCCAATTTTCTTAAAGGATCTAAATTTTTATAGTCATGTGGGACTGTAAACCGCCTTTCAAATGTGCACTTTGCTTTGGAAACCGAAAGTAAATCGGCTATTTGATTGCAAGTGTCGTTGTCCTAAACCCAAGGCAACTGTGGATGACACACCCACCTTTAACCATATCGTTACTATCATTATTTATACCGCTCTATCAAAATCACTGATGTACAAAGTGTGAAGAATAAAGAAGTGATTCGTGTGATGTATTATATTATTTCAAGACTGTATTGCTTGAGGACAAGCAACGCTCAAGTGTGGGGATATTGATAAGGCTAAAAAGGAACATATATTTCATAGCAAAATCCCCCAAGAAAGACAAGATTTTAGTTGCAATTGTTCCATTTTCAAGTAATATTCGTTTATTTTAAATAAGTGCGAAGACAAAAGGCGAAAACGACGAATTGAAGACACAAAGGTCCAAAAAGCTCAAAAGTACAAGATACAATCAAAAAGGTTCAAATTATTGATGAGGAACGTCTAAAAATGATAAGAGTACAAGTTATAAAACGCAAAGTACAAAATATAAAATTGTACGCAAGGACGTTCGAAAATCCGAAACCGGGACCAGAGTCAACTCTCAACGCTCGACGCAACGGTGTAAAAATTACGAGTCAACTATGCACAAGAATAAAATATAATATTTAAATAATTCATAATAAGAATAATATTAAATAATAAAAAGTTGTTAATTGAGCATAGTTCAGGGGTCATAAGTGAAAATTCAATTTCTAAATTCGCCTATAAAAGGCTTTGTAATCGTAATGTAAAAACACACCTTTTTCTATCTTTTTCTTATTTATCAATATCAATTATCAATATCTATATTCTATATCTCTATCATAATGTTAACTTAATAAGATATAACAATAATCTTAATTTTAATTTTAAATTATGATAATAATAAGATTTATGATAGAGATCGTTTGAGTGTGTAAGTCGAAATTCTGTCCGTGTAACGCTACGCTATTTTTAATCATTGTAAGTTATGTTCAACCTTTTTACATTAATGTATCGTAACTAAGTTATTATTATGCTTATTTGAGCCGAAGTAATCGTGATGTTGGGCTAAAATATTAAGAAGGGGTTATTGAACTTTGGACCATAATTAAGGTTTGGGCAAAAGACCGACACTTGTGGAAATTGAACTATTGACTATTAATAGATGGGGGGTATTGTCTAATTGAGTGACAACTCATTGGAGTCTGTCGAACCTATCTTCAAATTAATTAACCTAATAATTAATAATGATTATGGTTGTCCTATTTAGTGATGTTCATATGGAATCTGTTATAATCATTTAATTAATCAATTGGGTTGGGTAATTGATTATTCATTCTGATCAAGTGGATGAATTAATATTCATAAACTAATTAAAACAGGGGTGGATTACATACAGTGATAACTGGTGTAATTGTTGACAGAAGTGATAACTGCATCACAGTTTAAATCCTTAATCAGTTGGAATATTTGACTTCGGGTATAAGGGTAATTTGACGAGGATACTCGCACTTTATTTTTATGATCGATGGACTATTATGGACAAAAACCAGATAGACGTATCAAATAAACCAGGACAAAGGGCAATTAACCCATGGTAATAAATTAAAATCAACACGTCAAACATCATGATTACGGAAGTTTAAATAAGCATAATTCTTTTATTATATTTCTCATCGTATCTTTATTTATTGTCATTTTATTACTCGCAATTTTATTTACTGTCATTTTATTTATTGTCATTATTTTACGCACTTTAATTATCGTCATTTATCTTTACGCTTAAAATATAGAATCGACAAACCGGTCATTAAACGGTAAAACCCCCCTTTTATAATAAGATTACTACTTATATAATTATATATATTTTGTATAAATATAGTTAAAAATATAGTAAGTATCACCAGCTCCCTGTGGAACGAACCGGACTTACTAAAAACTACACTACTCTACGATTAGGTACACTGCCTATAGTGTTGTAGCAAGGTTTAGGTATATCCCATCCGTAAATTAATAAAACTTGTGTCATATTTTGTAGTATTTTGTATTAAAAATAATACTATTTCGTACCCTCACGCTACATCATCAATTAGTGAGGCAGCCAGGAGTATCTGACTGTTTATGGGCCAACGACGTGTTAAATTCCGCATCGTCCGTGTAAGATGAGTACACGAGACACGAGTGTATTGACGAGTTTTTGTGGGGTAATCAGAACGATCTGATTATTTATGGGCCGAAACGTTTTAAATTCCCAATTTCGAGAGTTCCATTCCGTGAAGGAACCTGGTTGTGGAAATTCTGCTGGATATAGAGCATTTGAGAAGATTCCACTCTGTCAAGAGAATTGATGAGAGTGATGCGCATTCATGAGATACCAAATTGACGACGTGCGATGAATCAGATAAACTGTGGATCAGATTTCTCTGATATTTTGCCCATTACAGTAGGCAAGTTGTGATGAAGACGTTTATGCTTGATTAAAGTGTTGAGAGATTGGGATACATTGAACGCTGAGAAAGAAGATTCTGCAGTCAAGATACTTTGAGTGTGTCTTTTATCAGAGGAGTTCATCGGAGATTGATCTCATTTAAGTCTTAGGGGGAGTACTACTGCAATTGGTTCTGTGGGTTAGTGCAAGTGGATTTGAAGTTTCTCCGAGAATATCAAATGGCAATTCGTAATGGCAGAATCTCAATGACCAAAAATCATTGAGATGCGAAGTTCTGTATTACATGCATTCAAGAAGATCTTTAATGAAGCCTGAAGATTCAGAAGACCCGGTACTACTGCAGAGACTGACTGAAGATTGCAAGAGGTGTTTTCAATGACTTATCGACAGCAAGATTCGCCAGCAATGTCTAAGGGGGAGTTGTTAGTGCACGAAATGGATTTGTCCATCGCTGTCGAACAACCTGAAAATGGTTTAGGTCTACGTTGTACACCTAGAATAGGTTTGAACTAGAAAACTCATGTTGCAGGAGCATATGTGACCAAACATTTAATATAGGTCTGTCATACGAGTGACTGAAGTCACTCGTACGGGTGATAACTGTCAGCCGTACGGTTGAGACCTCAACCGTACATGTGAGCTGACAGATGACAGACACTATAAATAGAGTTTTCCTTATTCTTGATCATTTGAGACTTTCCACCAAGAACACTAGAGTGTGTGGGAGGTGAGTGCTCCTCCTCTTCACCTTTATGGTGGAGAGGATCCATGGTGATTTGATGCTCCAAACACCATGGAATTGAAGATTTGATAGCTAGATTAGTGTAATCTCATATTGTAATCGTTTCTCATGTTTATTACAATTAATCTTGGCTTGAATCAGCTGTGTTTATTGTGTTCATCTCATTATTCATTATGTTCATCTCATATTTATCACTTTTATGCTCAAATTGCTAATCGAAGCTTGTTCCTTGATCAAACGATCCTAGCAATCGATGCACGGGATCTAACAAATGGTATCAGAGCGTTGGTTGTGATTTCAACATCATCAAGTGATTTTTGGTGATTAATAGGGTTTATTATTTGGGTTTTTGAGATAAAAGCGATTTTAATTAATAAGGAATCATTTTTACGTGTGTAATTGTAATTAGAGAGCGTGTTTATGTTTGTTTAGTGCTAATCCAGCTTTTAGACAAAGAAATTGAGGTTTAACATCAATTTTTAGGGTTTTTGGGTGAATTGAGCTGAACAGAAGTTCACACGAGTGGGTCAAACTTTTTGATCACACGCACGGTTGACCACACGGTTGATCGTCACTCGTGAACTCACACGCACGGATTAGCATAACTTTTTGAGGTTAAGTGACTACAGTCTGATCACACGAGTGATCAAACGGTTGTTTGTGACATGTACGAGTAATCACACGGTTGATTGTCACTCGCACGGTTGTTACTTGTGTTCGGTTTTGTTGGTTAAGTAGTAACACGTACGCTTGAGTCTGTGATATGTACGGTTGATACTTTCACACGAATGGTTGATACTATCACACGTACGATTGATAACCTGAACCGCACGGTTTACCCTTTGGTAAAGTTTTCAAGATGTTTAATTCAAATGATTACGCGTTGGCCGCACCGTTAGTTCAGAGCATTACGAATATGACTCAACGATTACTTCTTGCTGAGAGTGAATCAGGAAGTGGTACGAAATGTCCTAGGTTACTGAATATGGATAATTATTCTACTTGGAAGTCGAGGTTTAAGATTTGGTCTGATGGTCAGGACACGAAGCTTTGGAAGTACATTGAAACCGAATTTCAATGGCCACGTTCACCAGTTACGAATGAGTTGTATACATTACACAACATGCCTTCTGAAGAACGTGAGGAGTATAACTTGGAGAAAAAGATGTACTGTAATTTAACAAGTGCTCTTGATGGTCTGATTTTCCATTAATTTCTGTGTCATGATAATTCATTCAAGATATGGGAAGCACTTCGTACTTTCAATGAAGGAAATTCATCTTATAGTACTAGAAAAGGCTTAGAGCTGAAAGCTGAGTTTGATCGTTTTCACTGGCAAGTTGGAGAGTCTATTACAGAATTGGTTGAAAGATATCGTCATTTGCTAGCTGAAATACATAAGCATGATGTAACTATTGAAGAGAAAGACAAAGTGACATGTCTAGCTGGAGCATTACCGTTAGAATGGAATGGTTTTGTATTAACTATGAAAACTAGTGGAGAATTAGCTACTGCTACAGTGAACTTGTTTATTGCAAGACTTCAGGAAGAAGAACTAGAGTTGTTAAACAAAGTCAAGAGGTCTAAACAAGTTCAAGACACCAAAATGTACTGTCCAAATGGCTACACACCGCCTAAGTCGGCTCATGCACCATTTCAAACAGCTTTTGCTACTAACAATCAGAATATGTATGGTTTGAATGTTATCAGTGTACCTATTTAACAAACTTCGTATCCACCACAAGTTTCACCATGTTCACTCAACAATCAATCACAGCCTATTTCGAATACTACTGAGTCATCTACGCCGACTGCATCAGATGTTCTTTCTGCTCTTAAGATCAAAAACATGAGGAAAGCTGGGAAAGAAAAGATTAGTGAAGATATAGCTTTGCTGTTAAGCCTTGTTAATTCTTATGATAGTTATCTTGATGGTCGCGTAGGTAATATTTGTGATGACCCGGAAATTTCTGACCAAATTTAAACTTAACCTTTATATGTTTCCGACACGATAAGCAGAATTTGTAATGTTGAATCTCAAAAAGTTTGGAACTACATTCATGTAATCAATTACCCTTTGACCGTGTTCGACGATTCACGAACAATTATGTGTATATAGATATGTATATATAATATATAATATTAACTGAAAACATTAACAAAGTATTAGATATATGATACTTTACATGAACGTATTTGTTTCGATATATTTATTGACAGAATTAAGAGATAATATCAAATGATTGAATTATCAGATACATTATGATATGACTACGGGCCAATGTTATGAGGTCCACTGTGATTTAAGAAATCTATTCTTTTTGACAATATTCGGAAAATGGTAAAGTGATTTATAAGTAAGAACAAATGTGTCAATTAACGGGAACTAGACAAGGGTTAGTGGAAATTCCTGTTTAATTTTCAAGGCATGTTTTATAATATTTTCCTCGTGACTTTGATAAGATAACTATGTTAACTCATTTTATTTAATATGAAAGTATGAACGTGGAGTGTAAATAACTTAGATGTTGGATATCGACAACTTAAGTAACTCGACATTTTTCATTAAGATGATTTCATACGTTTATTTAACCTTTGGACTTTATCCCATGCTTCACCAACAGACTGTAATTTAAAAACTTGAAACCTATTATGAATATATATAATTCTACTTTTCTAAAATGTTTTATGATATAACGATTTAAATTAATATTAAATATATTTATACGCGTATTATACGTATATAGTTTTATACTTTTACTATACTTTAACTTTACCTTTACTTTACTTTTACTTTACTTTAACTTTAATAATTCCTACTTTAATAATTCACTTTAATAATTCACTTTAATAATTCATACTTTAATAATATACTTTAATAATTTAAAAATCTATTATAAATAGAATTCAATAGGTCTCATTATTTCATAGAAACTTGAAAATATATTTCTCTAAACTCTCTCAATCGAATTACATATATATATTTACTTAGTATTATTTCAAGATATTATTAGTATACATAAAATACTACGACGGAGTTATATTCAGACTATTTCAAAATAAATTTTCAAACGGGATAGAGCTAAGGAAATTATGGGTTGTAGCTATGGAGGTTATGGGTATTGTTCGAGGGTATTGCTCGTGAGGTCAACCTAATTCGTTGCGTCTACGTACTTTCATGCAATATTGAATCACAATATTGATACGTGAGCATTCATATCTTATCTTTTATATATTAATAGTGTATCCCTGACTAGTGCTCGAGTATATATGCTTATGCATGTTTGTATGCTTAGTATCGTCGTTAAATAGTTTATGATAAATCACGAATTTGATACATATGCTACTGAGATAAGGAATATGATATGCATGTCGTTGAAAAGTTAAAGAAAAATTAATAACTTTTCATTTAGAAATCGTGTGGTTTCGATGAACGGATTAAAAGATATGGTCAACTGAATTATCATTAATTTTAATATTATTATTAAAACGATTATTATAATTGTTATCAGTTGGTGTTATTACTAAAATTATCTTTATTACTAAAAATTAATATTTTTATTGAAACTATCATTTTATTATTTTTTTATCATTATTATTATTATCAATATTATTTTATCAAATAAATATGCGTACAAAGATATTTTTACCACACGTAATATAACTACATTAATAATACATACCACTATATTTTTATGATATTAAGTGAATTTTATAAATTTTATTACTTGAGATATATAAAAGTATATTTTTATCATATATGAATTTTAATATAAATTTTTATTTATTAATAAATGACTTGTATTATTTAGTATAATAAGATCTGATAAATATATTTAAATATATAAAATGTAAGACCCAAATATTTCATAGTACATATGTGTGAATAAGTGATTCAAGTTGTGGGGTTTACGTTGTATATAATTAAAAGGCAAAAGAAGCTGAACCGGGCATTTAGCGCGCCGCGTGGCCTTATGGCGCGTCGCGCCATTACGGGCTGACAGATTCCTTTTTTTTTTTAATTAGATATTTTAAGGGCATTTTGGTAAAACCACTTAAGGTCTGACTTTAAGGCTTGGATCAGTTGTTTGGAGTGTCATTTACTCAATATTCACCCACTTTATCATCTTCCAATCAATTCTAGAGAGAGAGTTAGATTATAGAGTGAGAGAGCTCAAATTAAGGAAGAAGAAACTCGAATCGGGTCAAAGTGCAAGCACTAAAGTTGTTCATCTCCTCATTTACTACGTTTTGATAGTTGTGGTAAGCCCTAAACCTAATTTCCTTGTTTTAATTGTTTAAGAGTTAGGGTTTGTGTAGGTAATGAACACTAAGACCCATTTGTTAGTGAATTTGGGTGTTTTGGGTGAATTTGGGTCATGTAGACCCAAAGATGATTAACTAGGGTTTTCAAAGTAGTAAACTATGTTTATGAGCCTAAATTGGTTAGTTAAAGTACTAGCACACTTATATATATGTAAATGGGTGTTAAGTGGGTTAGTGGATGACCCGAAATGGGTGTATTGACTTTTAAGTGGTCAAATGGGTCATAATGGACCTAAGATGGTTAGTGTATGTTTAAGATGCATAGACCTTGTGTTGAAAAGTATTTTAAGACCTAATTTGGCAAATGTTAGGGTTTTGGTTATGATTGACCCAAATATTAGGGTTAAGGGTGCAAATGGGTCGAGATTGCACCATGGGTCAAAATGACTATAGAATGGAGTTTGAGTTGGTTGACCAACTTGAGTTTGTGATTGATATTATGTATAATGTAATAGGTACGTTACATTGAAGATTTTCGAGCTTGTCTATCTCTCATCAAGACTTTGAGGTGATTGGAAAATCGATATATGTATGTATATGATTTACGTGCCGTATTAATGGTGTCACATAGCCGTTTTGTGACCGTAGTTGCGAGACATAGCCGTTTTGTCCACGTTTTATATTTATGCACATAGCCGTGTTTGTGCATATAGTGTCGAGTAATAGCCGTGTTTTACTCCCACATTATTATCCGAGTTATTGTGCACATAGCCGTGTTTGTGTACATGATTGTGAGTAATAGCCGTGTTTTACTCACACGTTGATCAAGTGATGCCATAGCCGTTTTTGGGAACACTTGGGGGTGATGCCATAGCCGTTTTTGGAACACCTCGGGGGTTAGCATACCATAGCCGTTTTTGGGAGCTAACGGCTGTTATGAACATCGATGACTTGTTTCACGAAGTCATTCCCTTGCGAAGATATTGGTTAACCATGGTTTATAGTTATTGACATTAGCATTAAATTATTATTATGAATATTATACTATTGATGTTGCTAGTTGTACGATTTGATGGTTCTAGCTTGTTTATTGAGGCGTTATGCATTTGTATGCGTTATATGATATCGTGGATGCCAGTAGGTAAGTCTTATATGCATGTATATATTTATTCTACTCACTAAGCGTTAGCTTACCCTCTCGTTGTTTACCATTTTATAGGTTCCGGCGTGGATAAGGGTAAGGGCATACGGTTGGATTAGATATCCCGCTTGTTAAGGGACGCCTCTTGGATGTGTTAGCTTTTGGAGTTTGACCATGACCTGGGTAGTTTAATCCCAAACACCATGCTCATTGTGTCGTTTGGTACTTAAACTTTTTGGTGGTCGAAACTCACGTTATGTATTAAACTCGTAAAATGGCCAAAGTGGGCCCCGCTTTGTAAAACTTATTTTATGTTTGAATTGTGTTAGTTTTACATGTTTGAATATGTTGTTAAAAGCTTATTGTCTAATTATGTCGGGAAGTGGCCGATTTTTCGCATTTCATGACTTTTGGGACTGACCAGTTTGGCGCACCGCGCCATATGCTGCCCTAGCAAATTTTTTTTTTATTTTGAGATTTTAACGAGGGTCGTTCGTGGTTTGGTTTGGGTTGTTACATAAAACGACTATATATAAATTATATAATAAACATGTATAGATTTTGGAAGTCATTTTGGGTCAAGTTGACTTTTGTTGACTTTTGCATGTCGGTCTCGAGCATTAGGATTGTGATACACTACGACTTGACCTAAATTGTTAGACAAATATTGACCAACATATAAATATATATACTTAATATAGGTTCGTGAATCCGAGACAAACCCTGCACTTGTTCAGTGCCGTCATATACATAATTGCTACGAAATACAGTATTGTGAGTTTCATTACTCCCTTTTTATATATATTTTTGAGCTGAGAATACATGCACTATTTTATAACTATCTTACGAAATGGACACAAGTACTAAAAACATATTCTACGTTGAGTTGTACCACTTTGCATATTTTTCCCTAATAGCTTCGTAACTACCATTTACATGCGGTATTGTAAACGCGAATCCTGTTGATAGATCTATCGGGCCTGACAACCCTAACCGGACTGGACGAACAGTATTCAACGGTTGCACAGTACTTCGTTTCAGTGACTACACTTGGTACAGTGTAGTGAGATTTCATAATAAAGGGAATATGCGACGTTGATTAAATGTTAAGTATGGTTACCAAGTGCTCAACCACTTAGAATATTTTTATTAAAACGTTTATGTATATAAAATCTTGTGGTCTATTACTATTACGGAAATGATTGATTATGATAAACTAATGAACTCACCAACCTTTTGGTTGACACTTTAAAGCATGTTTATTCTCAGGTATTAAAGAAATCTTCCGCTGTGCATTAGCTCATTTTAAGGATATTACTTGGAGTCATTCATGACATACTTTGAAAGACGTTGCATTCGAGTCGTTGAGTTCATCAAGATTAATATTAAGTCAATTATAGTTGGATGTAATATTAAATGGTATGCATGTCGTCGATTTTTGATGTAAAGAAAGTTTGTCTTTAAAAAAAAACGAATGCAATGTTTGTAAAACGTATCATATAGAGGTCAAATACCTCGCGATGTAATCAACTATTGTGAATCGTTTATAATGTATATGAACGGGTCCTTTCAGTTGGTATCAGAGCGGTGGTCTTAGCAAACCAGGTCTTGCATTAGTGTGTCTAACTGATAGTTGTTAAGATGCATTAGTGAGTCTGGACTTCGACCGTGTCTGCATGTCAAAAAGTTTGCTTATCAATTCTAGTCGGAAATCATCTACTTATCATCCTTAGGAAATTACCTGCTTATCATCTTAAGTCTAGATGCGTTTTCCTGCATTTATTGCATAATAGTGTATAGACGAATTCTTATCTAAGCACATCTATTACTGTGAACTTTGACTGACATCTTTTCAAATATTCTCCGTAATTTACGGAATTTTGGTATTATATATACATATGCAAATTATGTAATTGAAGAATACCAAATCTAAATTCTACAATCTATTTCATACCAAAAATTCTTTCCCTGATCCTACGAGATGGATCCCTCAACCAGTTCGAATTCCTCAGATTCCGACAGCTATTCCGATATGGATATCTACCTGAGCTCCGAAAGTAGCATCACCGGAATGGATCAACCAATTTCCCATCATCAATTTTGGATGAATTGGGGATGGGTCCGTAGTCAACTCAACCATTGGAGACAAGAAGAAGGTGATCCCTTCCATCCACCATATTGCCCTCTTGGCGATGAACCTGAAGCACTTACCGACGAACCTGTTCAAGACACCATTTTCTCACTCATTGGTAGAGTATCTCGTCATGATTATATACTATCCCATATTGCGAATCTTATTCATCCGCTCGTTCCAACCGCCAATCATCCTGGTGTACTAGCAGAAATTAATGAACTTCGCGCCCGAGTAGTGGCTTTGGAACACATGGTGTAAGGATTACAAACACCATCAGCAGCACCAGCAGCATAACCAATACTGCCAGTAACATCTACATCGCAAGCCTCAATACCACAAGCTTCAGCAGCATCACCGGCATCAACAACACTACCACCATCAACATCAACAGGATCAGTACCACCACCAACAATCACATCCGCATCACACGCCTCAACATCACAATCTGTACCTCGGATATCAACATCACACGCACCATAGATACCAAGGAATACCAACAACAACAAACGATGAGGTATTGATTCATAACTTCATCGGAGAAACATCCTGCGGTGATAATGTAATCTCTAAAGTCTTAGGGATTATCTATTTCAGCCTTATCCATAAATCAGATGAGTAGAATAGATAGAGATGATAGGGAGAAGAATCGAAACCCTGACAAGAATGGTGAGCGATTTACAAGCTAGACTTGCTATACAAGCATCACCAGCAGTTACCGGCAGTATCATCAGCATCAATAATATAGTCAGCACCACCATCACCGTCAGTACTGTCAGCATCATCATCACTAACAGCACCTATAACATCACAAGTTCTGTCAGTTCAAGAATCTCCGTAGACGTCATCATTGATCAACAACGAGTATTTTGTATCAACGAGTTATGAAGTATTAACTCATTCTTCTGAAGAAATTATATTTTATATATATATATATATATATATATATATATATATATATATATATATATATATATATATATGAATGCTGAAACTATAAAAATCTTTCGTACTAAGCTATTGAATATGAATTGAAAAAGGGTAGATACTACTCAGTTAAATTCATATTACTAATATGCTATGATGTACATCCTTCGTTAACAACCTAACCATCATAACAATCTTTGATTCAATTAAATGAATTCGGTTTCATAATAAACCAAGTGTATCATTCAATAACATGTTTGATTTTACACTTTCATCTTCAATGTACTCGAAACTTACTGGAAAACAACATTCGTATCTTGTGAAGTTAGCAAGAGTTCTATGAGCATCAGCATAATTCACTAAGGAAATATCTATAAGAATAAATATTGAAGTATTGATTACATTAGCGAAATACTCCGCGAAGATTATGTAATCTCTAATGTTTTAGAGATTATTCTTTACTAATCCAAGCCGAAAATCAAATGAGCTTAATATGATATTAACTCATTAAATCTGTATTACATCTGAAGAAAATATACATACATATATTTTCATAAAGACTGTAATGAAAAATTCTTGTTCAAAATATTATTTGTGACATTTTTTTTAACGGGTAGGTAATACCCGAGAGATATATAAATGCACAATTAATATATTACATTCTTCGATTCTAATTCATTAAATCATCAAATATACTCCCTATTTTCACAACAGTATACCTTCTTTTATAAGAAATCAAAACAACCATACTCATTCAAATTCAATCACCTATTCTGATTTTTGAAATCTCAGAATGCAACTCGAGATATAAGCAAAACCATCACTCTTAAATCCTTACATTTTTTCAAAGCTATACTTTGACTTCAAAACTGAAATGTCCCGTTCTTATTGATTAAAAACGTTCCATATTAATTGATTTCGTTGCGAGGTTTTGACCTCTATATGAGACGTTTTTCAAAGACTGCATTCATTTTAAAACAAACCATAACCTTTATTTCATCAATAAAGGTTTAAAAAGCTTTACGTAGATTATCAAATAATGATAATCTAAAATATCATGTTTACACGCGACCATTACATAATGGTTTACAATACAAATATGTTACAACGAAATAAGTTTCTTGAATGCAGTTTTTGCACAATATCATACAAGCATGGACTCCAAATCTCGTCCTTATTTAAGTATACGACAGCGAAAGCTCTTAATAATCACCTGAGAATAAACATGCTTAAAACGTCAACAAAAATGTTGGTGAGTTATAGGTTTAACCTATATATTATCAAATCATAATAATAGACCACAAGATTTCATATTTCAATACACATCCCATACATAGAGATAAAAATCATTCATATGGTGAACACCTGGTAACCGACATTAACAAGATGCATATTTAAGAATATCCCCATCATTCCGGGACACCCTTCGGATATGATATAAATTTCGAAGTACTAAAGCATCCGGTACTTTGGATGGGGTTTGTTAGGCCCAATAGATCTATCTTTAGGATTCGCGTCAATTAGGGTGTCTGTTCCCTAATTCTTAGATTACCAGACTTAATAAAAAGGGGCATATTTGATTTCGATAATTCAACCATAGAATGTAGTTTCACGTACTTGTGTCTATTTTGTAAATCATTTATAAAACTTGCATGTATTCTCATCCCAAAAATATTAGATTTTAAAAGTGGGACTATAACTCACTTTCACAGATTTTTACTTCGTCGGGAAGTAAGACTTGGCCACTGGTTGATTCACGAACCTATAACAAATATGTACATATATATCAAAGTATATTCAAAATATATTTACAACACTTTTAATACATTTTGATGTTTTAAGTTTATTAAGTCAGCTGTCCTCGTTAGTAACCTACAACTAGTTGTCCAACGTTAGATGTACAGAAATAAATCGATATATATTATCTTGAATCAATCCACGACACAGTGTATACATATCTCAGTATTGATCACAACTCAAACTATATATATTTTGGAATCAACCTCAACCCTGTATAGCTAACTCCAACATTTACATATAGAGTGTCTATGGTTGTTCCGAAATATATATAGATGTGTCGACATGATAGGTTAAAACATTGTATACGTGTCTATGGTATCTCAAGATTACATAATATACAATACAAGTTGATTAAATTATGGTTGGAATAGATTTGTTACCAATTTTCACGTAGCTAAAATGAGTAGTTTTTACCAATTTTGTTTTGCTCGCCATTTCTTCGTTTCTAATCCGTTTTGGGTGATTTAAGTGGCCACGGTTTTGTATTGAACTTGAATTTATGAAACTAAACAGAAAAGGTATAGGTTTATATTCGGAAATACAAGTTACAAGTTGTTTTTGAAAGAGGTAGTCATTTCCGTCGAAAGAACGACATCTTGATGACTGTTTTGAAAAACATACTTTCACTTTGAGTTTAACCATGATTTTTGGATATGGTTTCATGTTCATAAGAAAATTATTTTCCCAGAAATATAGCTTTTAAATCAAAGTTTTTCATACTTTTTAATTATCCAAACCAAAACAGCCCCCGGTTGTAACTACGACGGCGTAAATCCGGTGTTATGGTGTTTATCGTGTTTTCGGGTTTTAAATCATTAAGTTAGCATATCATATAGATATAGATCATGTGTATAGTTGATTTAAAAAGTATAGTTAGAAGGATTAACTTTATTTGCGAACAAGTTTAGAATTAACTAAACTATGTTCTAGTGATTACTAGTTTACCACTTCGAATATGATAGCTTTTTATGTATGAATCGAATGATGTTATGAACATCATTACTACCTTAAGTTCCTTGGATAAACCTACTGAAAAAGGGAAAAATGGATATAGCTTCAATGGATCCTTGGATGGCTCGAAGTTCTTGAAGCAGAATCATGACACGAAAACAAGTTCAAGTAATATCATCACTTGAAATAAGATTGTTATAGTTATAGAAATTGAACCAAAGTTTGAATATGATTATTACCTTGTATTAGAATGACAACCTACTTTAAGAAACAAAGATTTATTGAGGTTGGATGATCACCTTACAAGATTGGAAGTGAGCTAGCAAACTTGAAAGTATTCTTGATTTTATGTAACTAGAACTTGTAGAATTTATGAAGAACACTTAGAACTTGAAGTTAGAACTTGAGAGAGATCAATTAGATGAAGAAAATTGAAGAATGAAAGTGTTTATAGGTGTTTTTGGTCGTTGGTGTATGGATTAGATATAAAGGATATGTAATTTTGTTTTCATGTAAATAAGTCATGAATGATTACCCATATTTTTGTAATTTTATGAGATATTTCATGCTAGTTGCCAAATGATGGTTCCTACATGTGTTAGGTGACTCACATGTACTGCTAAGAGCTGATTATTGGAGTGTATATACCAATAGTACATACATCTAAAAGCTGTGTATTGTACGAGTACGAATACGGGTGCATACGAGTAGAATTGTTGATGAAACTGAACGAGGATGTAATTGTAAGAATTTTTGTTAAGTAGAAGTATTTTGATAAGTGTATTGAAGTCTTTCAAAAGTGTATGAATACATATTAAAACACTACATGTATATACATTTTAACTGAGTCGTTAAGTTATCGTTAGTCGTTACATGTAAGTGTTGTTTTGAGACCTTTAGGTTAACGATCTTGTTAAATGTTGTTAACCCAAAGTTTATAATATCAAATGAGATTTTAAATTATTATATTATCATGATATTATGATATATTAATATATCTTAATATGATATATACATTTATATGTCGTTACAACGATAATCAATACATATATGTCTCGTTTCGAAATCCTTAAGTTAGTAGTCTTGTTTTTACTTATGTAGTTCATTGTTAATACACTTAATGATATATTTAATTATCATATTATCATGTTATATATAATATAACAATGTATTAATATGCTTCATATATATTTAGTAAGACGTGGTTATAACGATAATCGTTATATGTATCGTTTCGAGTTTCATACGTCAATAGTCTCCTTTTTAAGTATATAACTTATTGTTACTATTTTTAATGAGATACTTGATGATCATTATATCATGTTAAACATATATATTTATTCATTTATGTATCATCATGTCATATACAACTTATAGCGTTCGTGAATCATTGGTCAAACTGGGTAATCGGACGTTTACAAAATTTTCGTTTCAATTAACCAAGTCTTAACAAGTTTGATTGCTTAACATGTTAGAAACATTTAATCATGTAAATATAGTTTTCATTAAACATATAATCATAGAAAGGTTCGGAAAAGTTCGGGTCACTACAAAAACTGTGATAGAACATCACTTTTAATTGTAACACTCAAAAGGATACGAGAATCAATCGAGATTCATGACGAATTTATCCTTTGGATATTGACAATAACAAGCTGCATTTAAAACGCTTCGAAATTTTGGAAGACACTTCAAATAAGGAACAATCGAGATGATGATCCAATCACACATTACCCGAAGTCTTGTACCTAAAAAACTCTCGAACCCAAATTCATAGTTTAACACGTACTCGCGTTGAATTCTTTAGCATTTATTAGCAAAAACAACCTTACGATTCTTTTCAAAGTCGCCAGTTTTGTCACAGCTACAACAAGTCAACTTCGACTTTTCAGTAAAACTAATTTTATTATAACTTCGATAGATACGCTGCCCTTTCACCATCGTTACTGGGGAACCTTTCATATCTCACCACATTAGCAGTAAACTTATCAACAACTTCATTAACCTTCAACTTAAACCTCTCCGAAAAGTCACTATACTTATTCATTGAAACTCCATCTTTTACTCATCCGCATCTTGCAACAAGATTTGCCATACCAATTACTGAAAATCAGCAATCAGTATTTTAAAATCTCGCAGCGTTTCTACTTCAATAGTTATATATACATATAACGTCTATCTCCTAAACTTACACACTTCGAATGTGAAGTTTCTGAAAAACATCTCAAACTGTGAATTAGTTCTCGAAATGCTAATGAAGCAGCAGAAACTGTAAACGACTTTAACAGTCAAAAGTTTGATGACAAAGAATAATGTGTTGGTAAAGCCCGGAAAAAGAGAAGAGTTGGTACTGAACAATGGATTGAGCAGACCGTGAAGGAGACCAAGGACAAATACAAGGACCAAAGTCTGTATTTAAAGAATCTTGATGATTCTGTTTC
The DNA here is from genome assembly GCF_046630445.1 of Rutidosis leptorrhynchoides. Lineage (NCBI taxonomy): Eukaryota > Viridiplantae > Streptophyta > Magnoliopsida > Asterales > Asteraceae > Rutidosis > Rutidosis leptorrhynchoides. The sequence goes on along the minus strand of NC_092335.1, from coordinate 347,017,947 downwards.
TGACGAAGTCATTAACGAATACCTTGCTCCTGACTCTAAACCTTTGCGGACCTTATTCTTCATCATCATCTTATCTTAAATATTATAAGATATCTTCGTATCTCTCATTATAGATATTCTCCATATTTCTGGAGATATTTTCACAACTATTCTTATCTGAGATCATTTATATCTCCATAATATCTGCAACATAAAAGAAACTGTGTTAGTTTCTAAATTCTGAAAAAAATTCAAATATGAATGTTTTGAAGTAGTGTTAGGAACTGAAGCATGAGTTAGTATAATATAATGACACTTGATCAACGTGATTATATTACAGTAATTCATGTGGAGTTTCTAATGGAACGTGATGATTCACAGAACATACCATCATCATGTGCCATTTACACGACTCTTACATTCTTCCAAATCTCCAAACATATTAAGAACATATCTTCTTGATAGTTCTATCTTTCCAGATATTCTGGTAGTTTTTTCAAATCAAGATCGTACCATTACGATTTCCTTCTTAGAACATTAACTATGTTCATCCAAAACTTCATACCTACTAATTCTGGACCATTATTCGCTTGACTTAAAGCCGGAAAGAGACAACAAAAGTATGAAACTCCGAAATGTAAGGGAGAATATAAAGTCCAATAACAACACATAAATTACAAACCATGTATATCAATGTTTATCGCAACATAAAGACACGGGAGAATTAAAAACACTATAACCCCAAGGGCGAAGTAGAAGAAAACCGGTTCCTCTAGTGGAAGTTGGAAAAGGAGAATGATTGTTGCGATAGTAAGGATAAGGACAAGGATTAGAACTGGATTAAGCATTTTCGCAATCTTTTGAAATTGGAATTGAGTATAGAAGTGGTAAAAACTAATGGAATGGAAAAGGTAAATATATGAGGGAAATATCAGACGTAGTAATCGGGACAGATCATTGCATTTAATTAAAGAGATCCTAATTTCCTTAAATCTCGAAGAAACAGATCTTATAGATTTCCAAGATTTTTTTTTAAATCCCTTGAATTCCGGAATTCAACCATGACTACGTCAAAAATTATGACGAAACTTATTTTCTTCATTCCACTATTTTATGATAGCTTCACTCATATGCTTCGAGTAATCGGATCATTTTATCCATATTACTCTATGGTAATAAAATTCTATCTATCAACACATATCCGTCATGAAAACATTTTTATGGTTAGCCATGACGACCTCGATCAAATTTCGGGACGAAATTTCTTTAACGGGTAGGTACTGTGACGACCCGGAAATTTCCGACCAAATTTAAACTTAACCTTTATATGTTTCCGAAACGATAAGCAGAATTTGTAATGTTGAATCTCAAAAAGTTTGGAACTACATTCATGTAATCAATTACCCTTTGACCGTGTTCGACGATTCACAAACAATTATGTGTATATAGATATGTATATATAATATATAATATTAACTGAAAACATTAACAAAGTATTAGATATATGATACTTTACATGAACGTATTTGTTTCGATATATTTATCGACAGAATTAAGAGATAATATCAAATGATTGAATTATCAGATACATTATGATATGACTACGGGCCAATGTTATGAGGTCCACTGTGATTTAAGAAATCTATTCTTTTTGACAATATTCGGAAAATGGTAAAGTGATTTATAAGTAAGAACAAATGTGTCAATTAACGGGAACTAGACAAGGGTTAGTGGAAATTCCTGTTTAATTTTCAAGGCATGTTTTATAATATTTTCCTCGTGACTTTGATAAGATAACTATGTTAACCTTCATTTTATTTAATATGAAAGTAAGAACGTGGAGTGTAAATAACTTAGATGTTGGATTTCGACAAGTTAAGTAACTCGACATTTTTCATTAAGATTATTTCATACGTTTATTTAACCTTTGGACTTTATCCCATGCTTCACCAACAGACTGTAATTTAAAAACTTGAAACCTATTATGAATATATATAATTCTACTTTTCTAAAATGTTTTATGATATAACGATTTAAATTAATATTAAATATATTTATACGCGTATTATACGTATATAGTTTTATACTTTTACTATACTTTAACTTTGCCTTTACTTTACTTTTACTTTACTTTAACTTTAATAATTCATACTTTAATAATTCACTTTAATAATTCATACTTTGATAATTAACTTTAATAATTCATACTTTAATAATTCATACTTTAATAATTCACTTTAATAATTTAAAAATCTATTATAAATAGAATTCAATAGGTCTCATTATTTCATAGAAACTTGAAAATATATTTCTCTAAACTCTCTCAATCGAATTACATATATATATTTACTTAGTATTATTTCAAGATATTATTAGTATACATAAAATACTACGACGGAGTTATATTCAGATGATTTCAAAATAAGTTTTCAAACGGGATAGAGCTAAGGAAATTATGGGTTGTAGCTATGGAGGTTATAGGTATTGTTCGAGGGTATTGCTCGTGAGGTCAACCTAATTCGTTGCGTCTACGTACTTTCCTGCAATATTGAATCACAATATTGATACGTGAGCATTCATATCTTATCTTTTATATATTAATAGTGTATCCCTGACTAGTGCTCGAGTATATATGATTATGCATGTTTGTATGCTTAGTTTCATCCTTAAATAGTTTATGATAAATCACGAATTTGATACATATGCTACTGAGATAAGGAATATGATATGCATGTCGTTGAAAAGTTAAAGAAAAATTAATAACTTTTCATTTAGAAATCGTGTGGTTTCGATGAACGGATTAAAAGATATGGTCAACTGAATTATCATTAATTTTAATATTATTATTAAAACGATTATTATAATTGTTATCAGTTGGTGTTATTACTAAAATTATCTTTATTACTAAAAATTAATATTTTTATTGAAACTATCATTTTATTATTTTTTTATCATTATTATTATCAATATTATTTTATCAAATAAATATGCGTACAAAGATATTTTTACCACACGTAATATAATTACATTAATAATACATACCACTATATTTTTATGATACTAAGTGAATTTTATAAATTTTATTACTTGAGATATATAAAAGTATATTTTTATCATATATGAATTTTAATATAAATTTTTATTTATTAATAAATGACTTGTATTATTTAGTATAATAAGATCTGATAAATATATTTAAATATATAAAACGACTATATATAAGTTATATAATAAACATGTATAGATTTTGGAAGTCATTTTGGGTCAAGTTGACTTTTGCATGTCGGTCTTGTAGCGACCCGACCAAATCATGTTTGACGGCGCCGTCTACTTAGGTCCCGTTACGTGGTCATAAGTCTTTAAGACAAAGTTTGACCAAAATATGTCGCCTTCATTTCAAAATAAAGATTGTTCCCAAAGTTTACAAGAATTGTTCAACCAATAGTTAAGTTACAACGTTATAATGCGAATGAAATCTAGGCGACACGGTTTAAAGTAAAGTCAAAAGACGCCCCATGAAATGCACATATACTCGACATCCAATGCAAGTATCAAATAATGAGCGGAAGCATGTATCATGTATCGTTCAAGGACCTGAGAAAAACATAGAAATCTGTCAACGAAAACGTTGGTGAAATCATAGGTTTAAGTAAGTAAGTACAAATGAACCACAATATTTGCATCAATGAAATAATAGTAATACATTCCAAAAGTTTGTTTCACGAGCACCCAATTATCAATGCTTAACATTTCCTTCCATTGAACCCCATCACTTAGTGCTAGAACATACACTGTTTCTCGAAAATATATTTCATTCGTAAACGGTAGCGAACCGTTTGAATGAGGGTTTGTCAAACCCATATGGATCCATACAACATAAGTTCTCGCTTACACCCGGCAAGTGTAACTAATGATAATCGAATTGAGGATTTTGTTCTAAACTCGTATGTAGAATGTTTGTTTTCCTGTACTTGTGTTCACTTAGTAAAGAAATGTTTATGTTTTCTCATCCCAAATGTAAGTTCAAAAAGAGTAAAAGTGGGACTATGATCTCACCTTGTATGCACGAACCAAAAAGTACTTCGACAAGTAAACGTGCAGTGACAATGCTAGTCTTGACCTAAACAAATAGGTTGTATCAACAACGAAAGTCACGAGGGGTCAAAGTTGTTCAATTAGTCCTATGGCTCAATACGACTCGATTACGAAGCATGTGAAGCAAATAGTCAAGTTTCATGCAAGGTACACGTATAGAAACAAGTTAGAAAGATTACATAAGTAATTGGTCAAGTTTGATTAAAAGTCAAACTTGGTCGGGTCAAAGTCAACGAAAAAGTCAACACGTTCGGGTCGGGCCTCGAACGAATTTTCTGAAGTTTTTAATCATATATAAGCATGTTGGAACAAGTCTCATGTGAAACGGAGGTCTAGAACGTCCCAAACATTTTTCGTTAAATGACAACCAAAACAGCCCACTTTAGGCTTATGGGACGGCGTCCCAAAAGGCCTAGACGGCGTCCCACTTTGAAGGGCAAGACGGCGTCTTGGACCCCTAGACGGCGTCTAGGTTTGAAAGTCAGGACGTCGTCCTGGGTATTGGGACGGCGTCTTGGCTTGTTTCCAGACCCTGGTTGCTGAAACTCCTAAGTGCACGAGTCCAAACATAAACCAACACAAATTACAACCCGCAAACATTCAAGACATGTATTTTATATCACCGGAAAGGTATTTTGACGAGGAACACAACTATGCACTTATCATCAATCAAACTTTCGCATACAACAACCAAAAACCGCATTTAGTGACCCTCATTCAATGCATATAAGTCATAAATGCTATTTAATGATTCGGTAACCAAAAGACATGAACAATATGCCGTTTCGAAGGTAATTAAGCATACAACACAACCTAACACTTATAATTAACACTTCATGTCATTTAATGCATCAAAATCCATTCCTAGTTCATGAAACCCTAACCAAAAGTTACCAAATTTCATAATCAGGTTAAAGAGGTTTCTTTGATCAATCTTTACACCATAATGAAGCTAGTAACACTAGGAACAAGATTAAAACATGAAGTCTTAGCATCTAACAACACATGAACACTTAAAACTCAAGATTAAGCATGTTAACTTTCCATATGAACTAGTTACTCCAAAATATCAAAAACGAGCATACAAAACACATAAACAAACTAGACTTGAGCCATAGATACTAATTAACAAACTTATAACTTAAAAATCTCAAGAACACAAAGATTAGTGATTTAGAAAGTTACCCAAAATTGATGAAACCGGTATGAAATCGAAGAGGAGATCACGAGGAGTTCAAATATGTATTTTGTTTGGCAAGAAGATCACTAGCTCGGTTTTGGATGATGAATCTTTGTTCTTGAAGTTGAGAGGAAAAGTTGAAGTATTAAGAAATTGGAAGAGATGAATGAATGGATAGAATGAGAGTTTGACTCTTTGACCTAGTCACAAGTTTCAACATTTGGCAAGATTGGTCCCTCAACTTAAATCGGGTGCGGGAATTACCTAACAAGATAATTCAAACGCATATTAACGAGATGTGTTATAAACATCTAACGGAACTTAAATAGTTAAACGGAAAAGTTGACGGAAAAAGGCGGGATGTTACATTACCTACACCTTAAAAGAAATTTCGTCCCGAAATTTAAGCAGGCGTTGTAGTCGTTGTTTCTTCCTCGGAATCTGACGGTTCCGGAATCGGGAATAGATGCGGGTGCTTCTTTCGCATTTGGTCTTCTCTTTCCCAAGTAAACTCGGGTCCCCTTTTGGCGTTCCATCGGACCTTAACAATCGGGATCCGGCTTTGTTTTAATTCCTTTTCGACGTAGTCCACAATTTCAACCGGTTCCTCCACAAAATGGAGTTTGTCATTAATAGTAAGTTCCTCGAGAGGGACGACGATATCGGGCTCGGCAAGACACTTCTTCAAGTTAGATACATGGAAAGTAGGATGAACGGAGCTTAGTTGAGGCGGAAGGTTTAAACGATACGCGACGGTTCCAATACGCTCTAAGATCTCGAAAGGACCAACATACCGCGGATTTAGTTTCCCACGTTTCCCAAAGCGAATGACACCTTTCCAAGGTGCGACTTTTAACATGACGCGATCACCGACTTGAAATTCGAGGTCCTTGCGTCTCTTATCGGTATAGCATTTTTGACGACTCCGGGCCGTCCGAAGCCTATCTCGGATTTGAAGAATCTTCTCGGTGGTTTCGTGAATGAGTTCGGGCCCGGAAATTTGCACGTCACCTACTTCGGCCCAACAAAGAGGAGAGCGGCATTTTCGGCCATATAATGCTTCAAACGGTGCGGCCTTAATACTCGCGTGATAACTATTGTTATAAGAGAACTCGGCGAGAGGTAAGTGCTTGTCCCAAGCTTTTCCGAAATCAACCACGCAAGCTCGTAACATGTCCTCTAAGGTTTGAATTGTACGTTCGCTTTGTCCATCGGTTTGAGGATGATATGCGGTGCTCATATCTAAACGCGTTCCCAACGCTTCTTGCAATGTACGCCAAAATCTAGAAACGAAACGGCCATCTCGGTCGGAGATAATCGATAAAGGTACACCGTGTCGGGCTACGATCTCCTTAATGTAAAGTTGTGCAAGTTTCTCCATTTTGTCCGTTTCTTTCATGGCAAGGAAGTGCGCGGATTTGGTGAGACGGTCAACAATAACCCAAATGGTATCATAACCGCCCGTCGTTTTTGGTAGCTTGGTGATAAAATCCATCGTTATCCTTTCCCACTTCCATTGCGGGATCTCGGGTTGTCGAAGTAGTCCGGACGGTCTTTGGTGTTCGGCTTTGACTTTGGAACATGTCAAACACTTGGAAACATAAGTAGCTACGTCCCTTTTGATGTTCGGCCACCAATATAGTTGTTTAAGGTCGTGGTACATCTTATTGGCACCGGGGTGAATCGAGTATCGTGACTTATGGGCTTCATCTAAAATAAGGCTTCGTAGATCCCCATAACTAGGCACCCAAATTCTTTCGGCGAAATATCGGAGTCCGGTTTCTTTAACTTCGAATCGAGAGGTGAGGACGTTCAAGTGTTCGAGAGAGATGTTTTCATCCTTGAGAGCCTCATCTTGGGCTACCCGAATTTGGCTATTAAGGTTGGTGTGAATGGTGATGTTTAAAGCTCGGACACGGAGAGGCACCGCTCTTTCTTTTCGGCTTAAGGCATCGGCTACTACATTTGCCTTCCCGGGATGGTAACGAAGCTCGCAATCGTAATCGTTTAAGGTTTCAATCCACCTTCGTTGTCTCATGTTTAGTTGCTTTTGATCGAAAATGTGTTGGAGACTTTTGTGGTCGGTAAAGATAGTACTCTTGGTTCCATAAAGATAGTGTCTCCACATTTTAAGTGCAAAGACAACGGCTCCGAGTTCGAGATCATGCGTCGTGTAGTTTCGTTCATGAATTTTGAGTTGTCGAGAAGCATAAGCAATGACTTTCGTTCGTTGCATCAATACACACCCAAAACCATGTTTTGAGGCATCGCAATATACAACAAAGTCATCATTGCCTTCGGGAAGTGACAAGATAGGAGCGGTGGTTAGCTTCGTTTTCAAGATTTGGAATGCGGATTCATGTTCGGTCGCCCAAATGAATTTCTTTCCCTTGTGAGTCAATGCGGTTAGAGGACGTGCAACCAAAGAGAAATTTTCGATGAATCTACGATAGTACCCGGCGAGACCCAAAAATTGACGAATGTGAGTAGGAGTAGTAGGAGTCTCCCATTTGCTAATGGCTTCGATTTTCGTTGGATCGACTTTAATACCTTGGTCACTCACAACATGACCAAGAAATTGAACTTCCTTTAACCAAAATTCACACTTGGAGAATTTGGCATAGAGTTGTTCTTGTCTTAAAAGTTCAAGCACAAGTCGGAGATGTTGTTCGTGCTCTTCTTCATTTTTAGAATAGATCAATATGTCATCGATGAACACAATAACGAATTTATCGAGATACGGTTTGCACACGCGGTTCATAAGATCCATGAACACCGCCGGTGCGTTAGTGAGACCAAATGGCATGACAAGGAATTCATAACTACCGTAACGAGTCCGGAAAGCGGTTTTGGAGACATCTTCCCCCTTAACCCTTAATTGATGATAACCCGAGCGGAGATCGATTTTCGAATATACACAAGACCCTTGTAGTTGATCAAAGAGGTCATCGATGCGAGGAAGAGGATATCGGTTCTTAACCGTCAATTTATTTAGTTCACGATAATCAATACACATTCGTAGGGATCCGTCTTTCTTTTTAACAAACAAAATCGGAGCGCCCCAAGGTGAATGGCTAGGTTGGATAAAACCACGATCAAGTAGTTCTTGGATTTGACTTTGCAATTCTTGCATTTCGGATGGAGCGAGTCTATATGGTGCACGTGCTACGGGTGCGGCTCCCGGAATAAGATCGATTTGGAATTCAACCGGTCGATGAGGCGGAAGACCCGGCAATTCGTCGGGAAATACATCGGAATAGTCACTAACAATTGGCACATCATCGATGGGCTTCTCATCGGACTCGACTTTCTTAATGTGAGCAAGGATCGCAAAACAACCCTTACGGAGCAGTTTTCTAACTTTAACACACGAAACGAGGTTGAGTCCGGTGCAACTCTTATCGCCATAGACGATCAAAGGTTCACCATTCTCGATAGGAATTCGGATTGCGTTAAGATCACAAAGAATGTGAGATTTCGTTTTGGCTAACCAATTCATACCGATTATTACATCAAAGCTTCCTAGTTCCATGGGTATCAAGTCAATTTCAAATTCCTTACCCAAAATGTTTAACGCACACCCCCGGTAATATGTGTTGGCACTTAATAGTTTCCCGTTAGCCACTTCAATGATATAAGTGGTATCTAATGGAAGAGGTGGAGTGCTAAAAGAATGAGTCAAAGTCTTGGATACAAAACATTTATCGGCACCCGAATCGAATAAACAGGAGACATAAGAATTGTTGAGAAGAAACGTACCCGTGACTAGTTCAGTGTCATCCCGGGCTTCCTCGGTGTTGATGCTGAAAGCTCGGCCGCGCGTATTGGTGTTATCTTTCCTTTTCGGGCATGCATTTCTATAATGACCCGTTTGACCACATTCGTAACAAGTGCCCGTCTTTGGTGCATTGGGCCACTTTCGAGCAACGGGAGTGGCACTTTTACATTCGTTGGCCTTATGACCAACTCCTTGGCACCGGTGGCAAATTAACTTGCCACATTCACCAAAGTGATGTTTGTTGCATTTGTTGCAAAGAGGTAGGTTCCCGGCATAACCCTTCTTGCCGTCGGAAGTGAAAGATTTCTTGGCAAAGTTGTTGTTGCTTGATTGGGAGGGTTCCCACTTTCTTTTGTTGCCGCCCGATTTATCCTCGGCCTTAGGTGCCGGAACTACGATTTCGTCAACCGTTTCAATTAGTTGGCGAGCCATGTTCATAGCGGCTTGATGAGTAGTGGGTTTGGATGACATCACCCCTTGTTTGATGCTTTTTGGAAGACCGAGCATGTAGAGCTCAATCCTTTGAGATTCGGGGTTAACGAGATTAGGACACATCAAGGATAGTTCGGCGAAGCGTTGATTATAAGCTTTAAGATCGTTTCCGACCGCTTTCAAAGCTCTTAGTTCTTCCTCAAGCTTTCGGGTTTCTTCGCGCGGAAAATATTCAACAATCATCTTTTCCTTTAGATCGGCCCAAGAGAGGGCATGAGCTTCATCGGTACCCACCGATTGAACATAGGTGTTCCACCATGTTAGAGCAATTCCGGAGAAAGTGTGAGTGGAGTATTTGACCTTGTCTTGGTCCCGACAACCGCTTATGCTAAAGACGGCTTCCGTTTGCTCAAACCATCGGGTGAGCACGACCGGTCCCCCGGTTCCATCAAAAGTGTGAGGTTTGCACCCCATGAAAGCTTTATAGGAGCATCCCTCGTTTGAATTTCCGGCTCCATTGTTGTTGTTATTGTGGTTGTTGTGGTTGTTATTATTATTGTTGTTGGATGAGTGACCGGCCATGGCCGCATCTACGGCGGTGGCTATCATCCGTTCAAGAGCTTGTTCGGGAGTTTCATTGCGGCGTACACGACGAGGAGCCATTGTTCCTTCAAGACACAAGAATATCATTGATTAGTATTCTCAATAATACTAACCGTGATATAGAATAAAGATAAAGAGAAGTTTTTCCTCGACTCGCCTTAAATTCTTTATGTTATAATGTCGGAACGTTCATATGAGTCACCGTAATATAATCCCGGAAATTATATTACCCTGATTCGTATGTGCATTCGACATCATTTCATATAGTCAAGGTGGCGCGTCAATCAAATTAAACAACGTGAGGTTAAGATGAGCTAAGAGTAGATATGAGTAGAAGCGTTCGAGTATAAATGCACAAGTAGTCAAGTAATTCCTACTTCAAGTCTATATGCCGGTTGTAGTCTAGACTCACTAATGTACCCTATGACTCGGGGTTGACACCAATGAACTCTAAATCCCTACAACCAACGCTCTGATACCATCTGTAGCGACCCGACCAAATCATGTTTGACGGCGCCGTCTACTTAGGTCCCGTTACGTGGTCATAAGTCTTTAAGACAAAGTTTGACCAAAATATGTCGCCTTCATTTCAAAATAAAGATTGTTCCCAAAGTTTACAAGAATTGTTCAACCAATAGTTAAGTTACAACGTTATAATGCGAATGAAATCTAGGCGACACGGTTTAAAGTAAAGTCAAAAGACGCCCCATGAAATGCACATATACTCGACATCCAATGCAAGTATCAAATAATGAGCGGAAGCATGTATCATGTATCGTTCAAGGACCTGAGAAAAACATAGAAATCTGTCAACGAAAACGTTGGTGAAATCATAGGTTTAAGTAAGTAAGTACAAATGAACCACAAGATTTGCATCAATGAAATAATAGTAATACATTCCAAAAGTTTGTTTCACGAGCACCCAATTATCAATGCTTAACATTTCCTTCCATTGAACCCCATCACTTAGTGCTAGAACATACACTGTTTCTCGAAAATATATTTCATTCGTAAACGGTAGCGAACCGTTTGAATGAGGGTTTGTCAAACCCATATGGATCCATACAACATAAGTTCTCGCTTACACCCGGCAAGTGTAACTAATGATAATCGAATTGAGGATTTTGTTCTAAACTCGTATGTAGAATGTTTGTTTTCCTGTACTTGTGTTCACTTAGTAAAGAAATGTTTATGTTTTCTCATCCCAAATGTAAGTTCAAAAAGAGTAAAAGTGGGACTATGATCTCACCTTGTATGCACGAACCAAAAAGTACTTCGACAAGTAAACGTGCAGTGACAATGCTAGTCTTGACCTAAACAAATAGGTTGTATCAATAACGAAAGTCACGAGGGGTCAAAGTTGTTCAATTAGTCCTATGGCTCAATACGACTCGATTACGAAGCATGTGAAGCAAATAGTCAAGTTTCATGCAAGGTACACGTATAGAAACAAGTTAGAAAGATTACATAAGTAATTGGTCAAGTTTGATTAAAAGTCAAACTTGGTCGGGTCAAAGTCAACGAAAAAGTCAACACGTTCGGGTCGGGCCTCGAACGAATTTTCTGAAGTTTTTAATCATATATAAGCATGTTGGAACAAGTCTCATGTGAAACGGAGGTCTAGAACGTCCCAAACATTTTTCGTTAAATGACAACCAAAACAGCCCACTTTAGGCTTATGGGACGGCGTCCCAAAAGGCCTAGACGGCGTCCCACTTTGAAGGGCAAGACGGCGTCTTGGACCCCTAGACGGCGTCTAGGTTTGAAAGTCAGGACGTCGTCCTGGGTATTGGGACGGCGTCTTGGCTTGTTTCCAGACCCTGGTTGCTGAAACTCCTAAGTGCACGAGTCCAAACATAAACCAACACAAATTACAACCCGCAAACATTCAAGACATGTATTTTATATCACCGGAAAGGTATTTTGACGAGGAACACAACTATGCACTTATCATCAATCAAACTTTCGCATACAACAACCAAAAACCGCATTTAGTGACCCTCATTCAATGCATATAAGTCATAAATGCTATTTAATGATTCGGTAACCAAAAGACATGAACAATATGCCGTTTCGAAGGTAATTAAGCATACAACACAACCTAACACTTATAATTAACACTTCATGTCATTTAATGCATCAAAATCCATTCCTAGTTCATGAAACCCTAACCAAAAGTTACCAAATTTCATAATCAGGTTTAAGAGGTTTCTTTGATCAATCTTTACACCATAATGAAGCTAGTAACACTAGGAACAAGATTAAAACATGAAGTCTTAGCATCTAACAACACATGAACACTTAAAACTCAAGATTAAGCATGTTAACTTTCCATATGAACTAGTTACTCCAAAATATCAAAAACGAGCATACAAAACACATAAACAAACTAGACTTGAGCCATAGATACTAATTAACAAACTTATAACTTAAAAATCTCAAGAACACAAAGATTAGTGATTTAGAAAGTTACCCAAAATTGATGAAACCGGTATGAAATCGAAGAGGAGATCACGAGGAGTTCAAATATGTATTTTGTTTGGCAAGAAGATCACTAGCTCGGTTTTGGATGATGAATCTTTGTTCTTGAAGTTGAGAGGAAAAGTTGAAGTATTAAGAAATTGGAAGAGATGAATGAATGGATAGAATGAGAGTTTGACTCTTTGACCTAGTCACAAGTTTCAACATTTGGCAAGATTGGTCCCTCAACTTAAATCGGGTGCGGGAATTACCTAACAAGATAATTCAAACGCATATTAACGAGATGTGTTATAAACATCTAACGGAACTTAAATAGTTAAACGGAAAAGTTGACGGAAAAAGGCGGGATGTTACAGGTCTCGAGCATTAGGATTGTGATACACTACGACTTGACCTAAATTGTTAGACAGATATTGACCAACATATAAATATATATACTTAATATAGGTTCGTGAATCCGAGACAAACCCTGCACTTGTTCAGTGCCGTCATATACATAATTGCTATGAAATACAGTATTGTGAGTTTCATTACTCCCTTTTTATATATATTTTTGGGCTGAGAATACATGCACTGTTTTATAACTATCTTACGAAATGGACACAAGTACTAAAAAAAATTTCTACGTTGAGTTGTAACACTTTGCATATTTTTCCCTAATAGCTTGGTAACTACCATTTACATGCGGTATTGTAAACGCGAATCCTGTTGATAGATCTATCGGGCCTGACAACCCCAACCGGACTGGACGACCAGTATTCAGCGGTTGCACAGTACTTCGTTTCAGTGACTACACTTGATACAGTGTAGTGAGATTTCATAATAAAGGGAATATGCGACGTTGATTAAATGTTAAGTATGGTTACCAAGTGCTCAACCACTTAGAATATTTTTATTAAAACGTTTATGTATATGAAATCTTGTGGTCTATTACTATTACGGAAATGATTGATTATGATAAACTAATGAACTCACCAACCTTTTGGTCGACACTTTAAAGCATGTTTATTCTCAGGTATTAAAGAAATCTTCCGCTGTGCATTAGCTCATTTTAAGGATATTACTTGGAGTCATTCATGACATACTTTGAAAGACGTTGCATTCGAGTCGTTGAGTTCATCAAGATTAATATTAAGTCAATTATAGTTGGATGTAATATGAAATGGTATGCATGCCGTTGATTTTTGATGTAAAGAAATTTTGTCTTATAAAAAAAAACGAATGCAATGTTTGTAAAACGTATCATATAGAGGTCAAATACATTGCGATGTAATCAACTATTGTGAATCGTTTATAATGTATATGAACGAGTCCTTTCAATATTCATCTAACAACTGAAGATTATCATTAACTTGATAAGAACGAAGCCGAGAAGATGGATATTATGTGGGGTATGGCAAATCTTGTGAGACGTGCTAGAGATTATGAAGAGTGAACTGGGAAACCGATCAGTCTGACCAAGGATACAAAACTGGGTTTTGATATGAATTCTGTTACTTGTTACAACTGTGGAGAATTAGGTCATTTTTCAAGACAGTGCACAAAACAGAAGAAGCAAGGTAATCGTAATCCATTCAAGAATCAGAACTACAGTTCTCAGAATCATTCAACTAAACGTGAGATCTACATTACTGATAAAGTAAATGAAGCTGATGCAGCTGAAAGTCCGAACAAAGCTTTGGTTGTTATTCATGGAGACGATGATGATTGGTCTATGAAGTTAAATGTGGCTGATCAGCAACCTAAAGCCAACATGGCAAAGATCACCGAAGTAGAAGAAGACTGTGTCACTAGTCAAAACATAATTGAGAAGCTGACTGCTCGTGCTGTAAGAGTTGAAGAATTGTCAAGAACCATTTGAAGACAGAAGGTTCAGAAGCAAGTTGTGATCAAATTCAAAAAGGCATGTGATTCAGTCCCTCGTAAACCTGAATCTGGAAGTGTTTCACCGACATCATCAGAGGACTACTACTTCAACAGTTGGAAGGATAGGTATGGTGATACCTCAGTGTTTGAAGACAATCTAGAAGTAGATCATAGTAAAGAAACATTGGTTGATGCTGATAAGGAATTAGCCGAATGGGGTAGAATGATTGCTGTTGAATTGGAGATGTTAGTTCTTTTGGGTGAAGGTTCAGATCTCGATAGTGTAAATTCAGAAATTGATGATTCGGACAAGACGTCAAAATCAGAGGTTGAAGATAAAGCTGATCATACTGGGATAGATCAAACTGATTTTGAAGCATTGAACAAGTAAGCAGTAGACTTATTGAAGATGTGCTCATCAGCTAGTGATCTTGAAAAGGTTTCCGATTTGACAAAAGCTAAGGATAAATGGGATAAATTTGAGCAGATTCATTTGGGTAAAGATGTTGATACTTCAGAGTTTCTTACAGACTCGTCAGAATCAAAAGATGAGCTCGATGATGGGAAGAAGACAGATTTCTTTGCATTTATGGCTGAGACTTCCTCATCAAATAATGCTCAACAGGTATCTTCTGATCCATCTACTGTTATTGAATGTGTTAAATGTGCTGAATCTAAGGTAACAATAGATAATTTAACTAAGGCATATGCGGTAATGAGAGAAAAATGGCATGCTGACCATGTGACCACTAAGGTTGAAAATGAGTTGAAAGAGAAAATCAAAGTTTATAAAAAACAACTTCACGATCTGAAATGTTATAACTTTGATATAAATCAAGCTTTAGTTAAACGTGTTGACACAATAAACGAATTGAAGAAAGAAAATGAATGTGTTAAAGCTGATTTAGAAGCTATGTCAATTAAGATGAAATGTTGGGCAAGTGCATCACAATGGAATGCATTAATGGTGGAATTAAATGGCACCAAGGGAAAGGGTATTGGATTAAAGGCCGTAGCTCCACCGTTTCAGAACAAATTTGTTAATGCAAATGTTGTTGATGGACGACCAGAAGACTGTATTCCACCTAATTATGAGGACTATGTTGAGAAGAACAAACAGTGTAGCTCAACTGAGAATGCACCTTCTGATGATATCACTGAAGGATCTTTAGATCATGAGGAAGATAAAAAAACTGGTCTAGGAGATAAGTCGGAGAAAAGGAAGGTGATAACACCTGATGAGCCAATTCGGATTATGAAAAATCTAAAGTTTGCTAATAGAGTGGTTCCACCGGTTACACCTAAACCTGTATCTAAACTTGTTCCTAGAAAGAGATCAAACAATTCTCCTGTGTCTGCAAAAACACAAGATCCCTCTTCCTCTAACTCTAATAATCAATATCAATCTAGAGGATATAGAGAATTTCGACAATGTTTTAGTTGTGGTGTGTTTGGACACATTGCTGCTAACTGTCCTACAAGGTATAGGACACCAAGACGTAAGATTGACCTCACATATGATGATCACCGATCACCTCATGTTCACAGAACAGGTTCACCTGTTCGTGATGAAGTTCGCACTAGAAGACATACGACAAATGTTGTCTATGGAGACTATAAGAGAAAGAACTTCAATAGGTCAATTTCCCCTGTGAATATTAAGGTTCCTAAGAAGGATACTGAGGCAAGAGTTTCCGAATCAAGTGATCGAGGTAAAGCCTATGAATTTAAGGCATGATCACCTTCGCAAAAAGCTAGTCATAGGAAATATTTTTCTCGTACCAGACCATGAGTGAATCGCTCTGAAGATGAGCAAAATGTGAAAAACTAGAAGAGCAGTGTTGCTTCTTCTAAACTGTCTAGGTTTATGGTTTCAGACGATGAGGTTCCACCTGACTCAAATGGGAAATGGATGGAAGTTCAAGCTATGGGTGTTAATGGACAACCTACTGCTGTTCGGGAGTGGGTTCCCATTATCAATTAATTCTTTTAATGTGATATGCAGTTAACCAGGCTACCTGTAAACAACACCTGGATAGTGGATAGCGGCGCTTCGAGACATATGACTGGACAACTATCTCTTCTCTCGGATGTACACCCAATTAAGGGAGGTTATGTTGCATTTGCTGGAGATAAAGGAGGTCACATTTCAGCTCAAGGTTTGTTGAAGAATGATAAAGTTAGTTTTGACAAAGTAAACTACTGTTAAGAGCTCGCAAACAATTTGTTGTCGGTTTCACAAATCTGTGAAAAATCCTTCAAAGTAGCATTTGATGACAATTTCAGCTACATTTTGAAACCAGAGTTTGTGATTCCTCCAGAAATGATTTTGATGAAGGCTCCTAGACAAGCTGATTTATACATGCTAGATATGAATGTTGCTACTTCAACTACTGAACATCATCAGGCTTTTGTTTCTAAAGCAACTGAACAAGATTCTATTACATGGCACAAACGCATGGGTCATTTAAGTTTTCAGAAGATGAACCATCTGGTTCACAACAATCTTGTATAAGGTGTTGATCTTCGATCTTTTCAGATTCCAGGAACATGTGTTTCGTGTAAGAAGGGTAAGCAGAGCAAGAAAGCTCATAAGTTGGTGAAGTACAATCCTATCTCTGCTCCACTTGAATTGTTACATATGGATCTTTTCGGTCCAATTCGTTTTGAAAGCATTGATGGAAGTAAGTATTGTCTGGTGGTAACTGATGATTATTCAATATTCTCTTGGGTAATGTTTTTGAAAGAGAAGTCTGATACGTTTCAGAACTTGAAAGTGCTAATCAATCGATTAGAGACATGTTTTAATTTGAAAGTTAGAAAGATTCGTTGTGACAACGGTACCGAATTCAAAAATCAGTTTCTTGCAGGTTTCTGTATTGAAAAAGGTATCAATATGGAGTTCAGTTCTGCATACGCTCCACAGATGAATGGTGTTGCTGAAAGGAAGAATAAGGTTCTGATTGAGACCGCTAGAACTATGCTAGCTGATTCATCTTTACCTGTTCATTTTTGGGGTGAAGCTGTTGCAAATGCTTGTTACACTATGAATCGAGTTTTAACTGTTAAATGACTGGGTAAAACATGCTATGAGTTATTACATGGGAGAAAACCTTCGTTGAAGCATCTAGAACCATTTGGTGCCCCATGTACCATTTTGAAGAGAAAACCAGGAAGTAAGTTTGATTCAAAAGTGGTTACTGGAGTATTTCTCGATTACAGTTCTCCTAACATGCGAGTTTTCAACAATGAGACGAGATGTGTTGAAGAATGGTCTGAAGTTGACGTCCAACGGAATTACACAAAGACTGTTTCCAAAAGTCATTCTTGGATCTACAACTATGATGAGCTGATTGATTCATTTAATCTTGCTCCAGATCAGACAGAGAATGAAGTAGAGTTACAAATGCTGTTTGATTTACAGAACGAGCCAGAAGTGTCTGCACCTACTCCAATTCCATTATCTACTATCGTTGAACCAGCACAAGATTCAGATCAAGATGTTGATCCAGTGTACGATACCTGCGGATCTGATATTTTGAGTGACAATTCTGATAATCCTGAAGATGGAGATACTACGAATCTACATCAAGAAATACCTGTTTCCGCACACCCAGTTCCCAGAACTACAGCTGCTCATCCTAGAGAAAATATAATTGGAGATCCGAATGCATGCGTTAGGACAAGAAGACAAGTTTAGTTTGATGGTCAAGTTGATTCTCATATGACAGCCGCTGCTGCCTATTACGAGTACTCATGTCATATTTCTAGAATAGAGCCAAAGACAATAAAAGAACCTTTGAAGCATGTTGATTGGGTCATGGCTATGCAAGAAGAAATTCAGCAATTCCATCGTCTAGATATTTGGAAGTTAGTTACTAAGCCGCATGGTACGAAAGTAATCGACCTCAAATGGGTTTGGAAGTGCAAATTCGACGAAGATGGCAATGTTACCCGTAACAAAGCAAGATTAGTTGCTAAAGGTTATCAGCAAGATCCTGAATTTGATTATGATGAAGTTTTCGCTCCTGTTGCCAGATTGGAAGCGATTCGCATTTTCTTGACTTTCGCTTCTTTTATGAAGTTTAAAGTTTATCAAATGGATGTTAAGAGTGCATTTCTTTATGGAAAGCTAAATGAAAGAGTATATGTAAGTCAACCTCCGGGTTTTGAAGATCATCTTCATCCTGACAAAGTTTACCGATTACGTCGAGCCCTTTATGGTTTACATCAAGCTCCTAGAGCTTGGTACGGACGGTTATTGAGTTATCTGATTGAAAAAGGATATCAAATGGGCACGGTAGACTGTAATCTGTTCACAAAAGTTCAAGATGACGACATTATTTTAGTCCAGATTTATGTTGATGATATTATCTTCGGTGCTACTAAGCAGGAACTAGTTGATGAGTTCGAACAGGTGATGAAGCACGAGTTCGAAATGAGTAAATTGGGTCTCTTACATTACTTTCTTGGTTTACAAGTCGAACAGACTAGTAATGGTATTTTTCTTCATCAAGCAAAGTATGTAAATGATATACTCGAACGATTCGGTATGACTCAAGAACGTCCCGTGTCAACTCCGTTAGCTATGAATCATGGTATTTCGCTAGAGTACGAAGGAGAACCTGTTGATCCTATGTGTTATCGAGCAATCATCGGATAGCTCATGTATCTCACTGCGTCCAGGCCAGATATTATGTTCGCAACATGTATGTGTGCTCGTTATCAAGTTAATCCGAATACAGTTCATCTTACAGCTGCCAAAAGAATTCTACGTTATCTGTTGCATTCGCCAAATCTCGGCATCTGGTATTCGAACGATGAGAAGTTTGATCTTGTAGCTTATAGCAATTCAGATTATGCTGGTTGCAAAATCAACAACAAGTCTACATCAGGAGGATGTCAATTTCTAGGTGAAAGGCTGGTGACCTGGCAGTGCAAGAAACAAACTGCAGTTGCTCTTTCCATGTGTGAAGCTGAATATTTAGTTACTGCTAGTTGTTGTTCGCAAGTTGTTTGGATCCAACAACAACTTCGCGATTACGGGCTAAGAATCTCTTTCTCTCCTCTTTATATTGATAATACTGCTGCTATAGCAATTACTAAGAATCCTGTGCAACATTCTGAGACTAAACACATAGGTGTTAAATATCATTTTCTTAGGGATTGTCATGAGAAAAAGATTATTGAGGTTAAGAGAATAGGTAGTAAGGACCAAAGGGCTGACCTATTCACTAAGGCTTTTGATAAACCTAGGTTCTTACTCCTACTAGAGATGAATGGCATTGTTGATCGAGACAAAGTAATTACGGATGTTGTATGTGAGGGTTAGTCAAGCTTTTAGACTTTGCATGTAGGATGTATGACATGTAGATTTTTGGTTGTTAATTATCTGTATTGCATATTTTTGCTTTCTGTCTGCATTCCTTTGCATGATTTATTTTATGTTTGCATGCTAGTCTATAGTTATTTTCTGTTTGGTTAAAATGCTAAAACACAAAAAGATTTTATATTTCATCCTTTTAGGGGGAGTATATGTTATCAGCAAAAAATACCTAAAAAGTGAAAAATGCCTCACCAGAAAATCTAAAAAAGTTAAAAAATCCGAAAATGAGCGTGTTTTGATTAATATGTTGGACATGAAGAAATTACTGTACTGAGAATTGATATATTTGATTAGTAAGGACTGATTTGAACGTTTATGTCTATCTGTTGTGTGATGTACTGATAGATGTGACTTATGAATTCTTGGTATTAGACAATCATAATAAGAATAATGATCATCTAAGATTCAGAAGTCATGGACGATCTGTAGCGTTTGAAGGTAATCACCTAATTATCTCCGAAACTGTATGAAATGATAGTTGTTGAGGAACTCAACAGTCGGTTGAGGGTATCCCCTATCATAATTGATAATCGTTAGAGAAAGTTGGTGTTGGATGTCCCCAAGCAATATTCAACGTTGCTCTACCAATTCAGCTTCACAGCTATGAATGGGACATTCAATAGATCATTTAAGGGGTTGAGGATTATCTGTTTGGCTGGTGCATACCACGTTGTCACGAGCCTGAGACTTAATAATCGAAACTAAACCCTGAAAATACAGAGAAAATTAGTTTATGTCGAAAGTAAGTGTCCCTTCTCGCTTAAGGTCGAAAAGTATAATTCCTTATTGCGGACCGTTCAAGCATTTAAGGGAGAACATCTTTGAGTGATCTGAGCACACAACAAAGAAACATGAGTTCATGCATAAAAATGGGAAATCCATTCATGATGGCGTTCAAAATCAATATATCGAAAGACAGTGATATGCTGAAAAATAAAATATCAAAAGAAAATCAATGTCAATAAAATTGGCGTATCAAGATGGCAAAGTCCTGAAAGTATGAAGAATGCTGATTCATGAGGTGCTCATAAAGAACTCAGATCATTCTTAGTGTGACACCCCCGCGAAGCTTGAATTGTTTAATCACGACGTTCACACTGAACTATCAAGATTCTTGTCGTCTGCAATATAGAGTTATATCCATTAAGACTGTAAGTTGGAAAGATACTTATCTAGATATACTCTAATTAAATATAAATATATATATATATATATATATATATATATATATATATATATATATATATATATATATATATATGAAAGTTTAACTTGTGATATATTGTGACGCCTCAAAGCAAGGTCTCGGTTGTGTATTAATGCAACGAACAAAAGTAATTGCTTATGCATCTAGACAATTGAAGATTCACGAACAAAATTATACGACGCATGATTTGGAATTAGGCGCGGTTGTTTTTGCATTAAAGACTTGGAGGCACTACTTATATGGGGTCAAAAGTATTATATATACCGACCACAAAAGTCTTCAACACATATTTAATCAAAAACAACTGAATATGAGGCAGCGTAGGTGGATTGAATTATTGAATGATTACGACTTTGAGATTCGTTACCACCCGGGGAAGGCAAATGTGGTAGCCGACGCCTTGAGCAGGAAGGACAGAGAACCCATTCGAGTAAAATCTATGAATATAATGATTCACAATAACCTTACTACTCAAATAAAGGAGGCGCAACATGGAGTTTTAAAAGAGGGAAATTTAAAGGATGAAATACCCAAAGGATCGGAGAAGCATCTTAATATTAGGGAAGATGGAACCCGGTATAGGGCTGAAAGGATTTGGGTACCAAAATTTGGAGATATGAGAGAAATGGTACTTAGAGAAGCTCATAAATCCAGATACTCAATACATCCTGGAACGGGAAAGAAGTACAAGGATCTCAAGAAACATTTTTTGTGCCCGGGTATGAAAGCCGATGTTGCTAAATACGTAGGAGAATGTTTGACGTGTTCTAAGGTCAAAGCTGAGCATCAAAAACCATCAGGTCTACTTCAACAACCCGAAATCCCGGAATGGAAATGGGAAAACATTACCATGGATTTCATCACTAAATTACCAAGGACTGCAAGTGGTTTTGATACTATTTGGGTAATAGTTGATCGTCTCACCAAATCAGCACACTTCCTGCCAATAAGAGAAGATGACAAGATGGAGAAGTTAGCACGACTGTATTTGAAGGAAGTCGTCTCCAGACATGGAATACCAATCTCTATTATCTCTGATAGGGATGGCAGATTTATTTCAAGATTCTGGCAGACATTACAGCAAGCATTAGGAACTCGTCTAGACATGAGTACTGCCTATCATCCACAAACTGATAGGCAGAGTGAAAGGACGATACAAACGCTTGAAGACATGCTACGAGCATGTGTTATTGATTTCGGAAACAGTTGAGATCGACATCTACCGTTAGCAGAATTTTCCTACAACAACAGCTATCATTCAAGCATTGAGATGGCGCCGTTTGAAGCACTTTATGGTAGAAAGTGCAGGTCTCCGATTTATTGGAGTGAAGTGGGGGATAGACAGATTACGGGTCCGGAGATAATATAAGAAACTACCGAGAAGATCATCCAAATTCAACAACGGTTGAAAACCGCCCAAAGTCGACAAAAGAGCTACGCTGACATTAAAAGAAAAGATATATAATTTGAAATTGGAGAGATGGTCATGCTTAAAGTTGCACCTTGGAAAGGCGTTGTTCGATTTGGTAAACGAGGTAAATTAAATCCAAGGTATATTGGACCATTCAAGATTATTGATCGTGTCGGACCAGTAGCTTACCGACTTGAGTTACCTCGACAACTCGCGGCTGTACATAACACTTTCCACGTCTCGAATTTGAAGAAATGTTTTTCTAAAGAAGATCTCACCTATTCCGTTAGATGAAATCCAAATCAACGAAAAACTTCAATTCATCGAAGAACCCGTCGAACTAATGGATCGTGAGGTTAAAAGACTTAAGCAAAACAAGATACCAATTGTTAAGGTTCGATGGAATGCTCGTAGAGGACCCGAGTTCACCTGAGAGCGTGAAGATCAGATGAAGAAGAAATACCCGCATCTATTTCCAGAAGATTCGTCAACACCTTCAACAGCTTAAAATTTCGGGACGAAATTTATTTAACGGGTAGATACTGTAGTGACCTGAACTTTTCCATGTTTATATATATTAATTGAGATTGATATTTACATGATTAAATATTTCCAACATGTTAAGTAATCAAACTTGTTAAGACTTGATTAATTGAAATAGGTTTCATATAGACAATTGACCACCCAAGTTGACCGGCGATTCACGAACGTTAAAACTTGTAAAAACTATATGATGACATATATATGGATATATATATATAGTTAACATGATATTATGATAAGTAAACATATCATTAAGTATACTAACAATGAACCACATATGTAAAAACAAGACTACTAACTTAATGATTTTGAAACGAGACATATATGTAACGATTATCGTTGTAACGACATTTAATGTATATATATCATATTAACATATATTAATACATCATGATATCATGATAATATAATAATTTAACATCTCATTTGATATAATAAATATTGGGTTAACAACATTTAACAAGATCGTTAACTTAAAGGTTTCAAATCAACACTTACATGTAACGACTAACGATGACTTAACGACTCAGTTAAAATGTATATACATGTAGTGTTTTAATATGTATTCATACACTTTTGAAAGACTTCAAGACACTTATCAAAATACTTCTACTTAACAAAAATGCTTACAATTACATTCTCGTTCAGTTTCATCAACAATTCTACTCGTATGCACCCGTATTAGTACTCGTACAATACACAGCTTTTAGATGTATGTACTATTGGTATATATACTCCAATGATCAGCTCTTAGCAGCCCATGTGAGTCACCTAACACATGTGGGAACCATCATTTGGCAACTAGCATGAAATATCTCATAAAATTACAAAAATATGAGTAATCATTCATGACTTATTTACATGAAAACAAAATTACATATCCTTTATATCTAATCCATACACCAACTACCAAAAACACCTACAAACATTTTCATTCTTCAATTTTCTTCATCTAATTGATCTCTCTCAAGTTCTATCTTCAAGTTCTAAGTGTTCTTCATAAATTCTACAAGTTCTAGTTTCATAAAATCAAGAATACTTCCAAGTTTGCTAGCTTACTTCCAATCTTGTAGAGTGATCATCCAACCTCAAGAAATCTTTCTTATTTACAGTAAGATATATTTCTAATACAAGGTAATACTCATATTCAAACTTTGATTCAATTTATATAACTATAACAATCTTATTTCGAGTGAAAATCTTACTTGAACTGTTTTCGTGTCATGATTCTGCTTCAAGAACTTTCAAGCCATCCAAGGATCCTTTGAAGCTAGATCCATTTTTCTCATTTCCAGTAGCTTTATCCAGAAAACTTGAGATAGTAATGATGTTCATAACATCATTCGATTCATACATATAAAGCTATCTTATTCGAAGGTTTAAACTTGTAATCACTAGAACATAGTTTAGTTAATTCTAAACTTGTTCGCAAACAAAAGTTAATCCTTTTAACTTGACTTTTAAAATCAACTAAACACATGTTCTATATCTATATTATATGCTAACTTAATGATTTAAAACCTGGAAACACGAAAAACACTGTAAAACCGGATTTACGCCGTCGTAGTAACACCGCGGGCTGTTTTGGGTTAGTTAATTAAAAACTATGATAAATTTTGATTTAAAAGTTGTTCTTCTGGGAAAATGATTTTTCTTATGAACATGAAACTATATCCAAAAATCATGGTTAAACTCAAAGTGGAAGTATGTTTTCTAAAATGGTCATCTAGACGTCGTTATTTCGACTGAAATGACTACCTTTACAAAAACGACTTGTAACTTATATTTCCGACTATAAACCTATACTTTTTCTGTTTATATTCATAAAATAGAGTTCAATATGAAACCATATAAATTTTATTCACTCAAAACGGATTTAAAATAAAGAAGTTATGGGTAAAACAAGATTGGATAATTTTTCTCATTTTAGCTACGTGAAAATTGGTAACAAATCTATTCCAACCATAACTTAATCAACTTGTATTGTATATTATGTAATCTTGAGATACCATAGACACGTATACAATGTTTCAACCTATCATGTCGACACATCTATATATATTTCGGAACAACCATAGACACTCTATATGTGAATGTTGGAGTTAGCTATACAGGGTTGAGGTTGATTCCAAAATATATATAGTTTGAGTTGTGATTAATACTGAGATACGTATACACTGGGTCGTGGATTGATTCAAGATAATATATATCGATTTATTTCTGTACATCTAACTGTGGACAACTAGTTGTAGGTTACTAACGAGGACAGCTGACTTAATAAACTTAAAACATCAAAATGTATTAAAAGTGTTGTAAATATATTTTGAACATACTTTGATATATATGTACATATTTGTTATAGGTTCGTGAATCGACCAGTGGCCAAGTCTTACTTCCCGACGAAGTAAAAATCTGTGAAAGTGAGTTATAGTCCCACTTTTAAAATCTAATAGGTTTTATAAATGATTTACAAAATATACATAAGTACGTGAAACTACATTCTATGGTTGAATTATCGAAATCGAATATGCCCCTTTTTATTAAGTCTGGTAATCTAAGAATTAGGGAACAGACACCCTAATTGACGCGAATCCTAAAGATAGATCTATTGGGCCTAACAAACCCCATCCAAAGTACCAGATGCTTTAGTACTTCAAAATTTATATCATATCCGAAGGGTGTCCCGGAATGATGGGGATATTCTTATATATGCATCTTGTTAATGTCGATTACCAGGTGTTCACCATATGAATAATTTTTATCTCTATGTATGGGATGTGTATTGAAATATGAAATCTTGTGGTCTATTATTATGATTTGATAATATATAGGTTAAACCTATAACTCACCAACATTTTTGTTGACGTTTTAAGCGTGTTTATTCTCATTTGATTATTAAGAACTTCCGCTGTCGCATACTTAAATAAGGACGAGATTTGGAGTCCATGCATGTATGATATTGTGTAAAAACTGCATTCAAGAAATTTATTTCGTTGTAACATATTTGTATTGTAAACCATTATGTAATGGTCGTGTGTAAACAGGATATTATAGATTATCATTATTTGATAATCTACGTAAAGCCTTTTAAACCTTTATTGATGAAATAAAGGTTATGGTTTGTTTTAAAATGAATGCAGTCTTTGAAAAACGTCTCATATAGAGGTCAAAACCTCGCAACGAAATCAATTAATATGGAACATTTTTAATCAATAAGAACGGGACATTTCAGTTGGTATCCGAGCGTTGGTCTTAGAGAACCAGAAAATTTGCATTAGTGTGTCTTATCGAGTTTGTTAGGATGCATTAGTGAGTCTGGACTTCGACCGTGTTTTCTTTAAAAATAATTGCTTAACATTTTTTGTTGGAAACTATATATTATTAACATGTATATATTATGTGATATATTAATCTCTTAACATGTTTGATATTGTGTGATAGATGTCTACCTCTAGAACAAGTCCCATTGACTCACCTAATAATAATGAAGAGTCAAATGTAAATTGGAATGATTCGTGGACTGATTCACAAGTTCCCGAAGAAGAATCGGAAGAAGAGTCGGAACCGGAAGAAGAATCGGAACCGGAAGAAGAAATAGAACCAGTGGGGGAAATAATAAAACGGTTAAGTAAAAGAAAATCCTCAACCAACCGACCAAGGTTAATTATGGTCAATGGTGTTTCCGCCTAGGAAGCAAAGTATTGGGAGGATTACCAATTCTCTGATGAATCGGATTCCGACAAGGATTCCTATGATGTTATAGAAATTACCCCAACACAATTTAATAAGGCAAAAGAGAACAATAAGGGAAAGGGCACAAAAATAGAGAAATTTGATACCAAACCCGATGAACTTTATATGTATCGTCAACACCCGTATTTCTTAAGTTGTGACAATAACCCGGGAACCTCTAAACCACCAGGTTTTTTCTAAACCAATGTGGAAAACGACGGCTCGTATTAGGGGAACATCATATATCCCTAGAAACTTGGCAAAACGAACCAAAACTGAAGAAGAAGAAACGAGCGAGTCGGAATAAGATAGTGGTATTCGTGTGGTGTAATATATGTAATATAGTGTGCTTATGCTTTATGATATATGTAAAAATTGCTTGTATTAATAAGTATTTTTTTATGAATCTAACTCTTGTCTATTTTACAGTATAAAAACATAAAATGGATAGACAACCCAATATTTTAAGAGACCTACACGGAGACATGATTGATGAAATCTTGTCTAGAGTCGGTCAGAATTCCTCAGCACAACTATTTAAGGCGAGATCAGTTTGTAAGACATTCGAAGAACGTTCCAAGAATGCCTTGGTTTATAAAAGGTTTTCGTTCGAAAGATGGGGGATATCACATTGGGAAATCCATAAGTTACGATGTGTTTACTTTGACGCATATATTGCGGGGAACCCAAATGCTATTTTACGCAACGGGTTAAGAAATTATTTTGACTCAATATATCCGAATATAGGACTTCGTGATTTAGAAAAAGCGGCTAACATGCAACATAAAGAAGCATGTTATGCTTACGGGTTAGTAATGTTCGCTTCTCACCAAAGTGAGAACAAGAACATCGGGCTACAACTATTAAACAAAACGTTCCCACAAGTGACGGAGTCGGTAATTGGGGTAAGAAATGAGGTTTTTAGGTTATTACGAGACTGTTGGTCATTACGTAACCTTCATCCTTTTGACGACGTTACAACACATTGTGTTACTATCGGTCACAACGGTTATGTTCCACAAAACCATGGATGGGAAGTGGTATTAGTAAAACCAGAATGCATGACTTGTTTCTGGACGTATGAATTACGTGTCTTTATTGCCTTTGCTGAACGCCTTATTTATTAACTAGAATTTGAAGGTATTTCGTATGCCCGAGAGACATATTAAATTAACGTGGCTAATGTGTTTTGATCCAAGTCGGGTCATACCCAATAACAAACTTACCGACACCTCATTCGTATTTAATCTTAGCGATTGGATCGTTGATTAATTACGCGACACTTGTAATTAAGAAAAATGGTTTTCTAAAATAATGTCATTTGATGTGTATATAAATTATGGAAAATTTATATAATAAGTGTTTAATTATTTATGGGTTAAATAATTAAATTTAGTTATGATACATTTTATATAATTGGTTTTATAAATATAAATGTACATAACTAATAAAATGCATGGAAGTTTATAAAAAAGGAGAGGTTTTTATAAAATTAGATTTTATAAAAAAAACTAATCTTTAAAATAAATGGAGGAACATATTGGGAGCATAAGTTCATGTCTCCAAGGCTCCATTTAGTGGTCAACACCTCCCATGTACATGTGTATATGGACCTTGACTCTTTGAGAAACCAACACACATGCAAACACTTCATTTTTACATAAAAAAAAAGTGCAAAATTCCTTACTGCTGTTGCTGAGTGTCGTGACCAAAAGGGAAGGAAAAAGGGGTCTTCACTTGGTTTTGCAAGTTGATATTAAGTGTCTATTAAATCCTAACTAAAGGCTAGGTGTTGGTGCACAAGTTTGGGGTATAACACCTTGAGGTTTCATCATTTTGAAGCTCCATTCATCTTCATCATCTTCTATATTCATTACCTAGCTTGGAGTAGGTATAATCTCTATTCTCTCTTGTAGTTTGTAAGTATGTTTCACAACTTGATCCTATTTGTGATTTAACATTAAAAGGTTAAAGATATACATGTTTCAAAATGGTAATTAACATGCTTCCGCTTTGATATGATTCTTAAAATGGTTTAAGTGTTTTGAACTTGTTAAATCCCAACAATGGTATCTAGAGCCGAAGTTGTTGAAATATGCTTCGAGATGATTTTTTAAACCCACTATATCTTTGCATTTTATGAACATGCATGCAAGTAAAATGCAAAAAATTAAGGGTTTGGGTGGGATTCAATTTTTGGCCGAATTTGTATGGACCTAAAATGGGTTTTGGTTGCTCCATTTTGTTTAAAATTGTTGTAAGTTAATGTTCACAATCAAGCCTTGACCTTGTGTTTGAATGGTTGCATGTTTGGTTGAATTAATTCATTCATTTGGTATGTAATATTAATTCATTCATTTGGTTTGTAATATTATTATTTTAGTTATGTAATTTATTTTATATATGGTATGTAAAATAGATTAGGTGGTATTTTCATTTTTTAGAAAAATGTATTAGGATATAATTTTGTAAAAATGAAGATGCAAAAGATGGAGTCAAAGGAAGAACACAAATGAATCTACTTGGATGCAAGATTAAGTGGGAGTGGTAAAATCTCCTACTTTGTGTTATGACCCATTACCCGGTGGCATTTTGTTTTCGGCTAAACAAAACGCTTACCAAAAGGCTTGATTGTGAACAAAATTATTTTGCATGCATGGTTGTTTATTTGGTTGATTATGGTTTGTATGTTTGGTTGCTACAAGTAAATCACAAATTAACAACAAGCAAAATGACAATTTAATTGGTTAAATTTGACATAATTAACAACATGCAAAGGACAAACTATAATTTAAATGGTTAAATTAAAATGGCTAAATGGATTATAATAATTGGTTATTAAAACACATATAAAGTGGTTTATATTAATGTAATAAAATTGGCTTTATTACATAACAAGAAAAATGGATTTTCAAATAAACCATACACTAAATGCATGTTGGTGTATGGTATAAATGTTTTCTTAAACTAGAAATTATGAAAACTTAAAATCCCTTATTAAACAAGGCAAACAAGCTAAACGCCATCCTTTTGTGTAACACTTAAAAATATTAGGGAACTCATAATGGGATAAAGGTCACCTAACCGTTATGAGCAAACTAATACGATTAAGGTAAATTCCGCACACTTGTGGGATAAAGGTCACCTAACCACTTGTATGTTGAATTTACACGTTTACACAAGTAGGACGACTTGATTTGGGAATCATGAACTTAGGGTCACCGAAGCATGAGGAACAAATAGGCGTTGATGGGATTAATATTCCATGCAAAAGGATTGCATGATCCCATAACTTAGAAGTTGCAAAAGGATTGCAATTGTCATAAAATGACTACCTAGCTAAATCAAATAATGGGATAAAGGTCACCTAACCGAAATTTGATTTACCGTTGGATTCTAATATTTAATAAGTCAATTAAAATTTAAAAGGGTATTGTTTATTAAATTTAAAATCGATACTTAAATGAACTTTGTTAAATTTTGTAGATGGCCGCCAATAACAACAACATGCAAAACGCACCTATTAACTTGAACAACCTATCGTTAAGGTCTCTCCTCTAGAAAGACAAACTCAACCATACGAACTTTATGGATTGGTTCCGCAATCTTAGGATTGTCCTCAAACTTGAGGATAAGGCGTATGTGTTAGAAGACCCCATTCCCGATCAACCCGACGAGGATGATACGGAAGGCATGGCTTATTGGGATAAGTATTGCGCCGATTCGGTGCAAGTCGCTTGCCTAATGCTTGGGACTATGATACCCTAACTTTAAAAGGATTTCGAGCATCATACTGCATACGACATGATCACGCAATTGAAGGAGATGTTCCTTCAACAAGCACTTATCGAGCGCTTCGAGACCGTTCGAGCGCTTCATGCATGTCGTATGGACGACTCCCAATCCGTTTCATCTTATGTCCTTAAGATGAAAAGCCTCATTGATCGCGCAAACCGTCTTAATCTCAACATATCTAATGAGCTAGCCACGGATCTTATCCTAAACTCCTTGTCAAAGAGGTTTGACCAATTTGTAATTAATTACAATATGAATGGGATGGATAAGACCATTGGCGAACTTCATGGCATGCTTAGGACGGCGGAAACTAGCATGGGTAAGAGGGCTTCACCCGTGCTAATGATCAATGATGGTGGGTCCAAAGGTAACAACACCTCTAAGCCAAAGGCGGCTAAGAGGAAAGGACCCGCCCATCAAGGCAAGGGAAAGGGGAGGATGGTTACCCCAACCAAAAACAAGAACAAGAAGCAAAAGGTTGCCGGACAAGCAAACCCCAAGGAAGACCCGTGCTTCGGTTGCGTTGAAATGGGTCACTAGAAACACAACTGCCCGGTCTACCTTAAGGAGTTGAAGGAAAAGAGGGATGCGCGACAATCCTCGGGTAATATATATATGGTATATATAGAGCTTAGTATTACTTCTTCTAATACATGGGTATTAGACACTGGATGTGGAACTCACATTTGCAATTCTTTACAGGGGTTCAAAAGAAGTAGCAAGCAAGCGGGAACATCAAGTCTCTTTACGGGTAATGGAGCCAAAGTGCAAGTGAAGGCTCAAGGAGACTTTGTATTAAAGCTTCCAAGTGGTTTGGAACTTATTTTGAACAATGTTTTGTATGCACCGGATTTATGTCGAAACATTATTTCAGTTTCCCGTTTAAAACAATGTGGTTTTTATCTTAATTTTGTTAATAATGATATCCACGTTTATTTAGATAATGTATTCTATTTTAAGGCTTCGCCTTCAAATGGAATTTATGAATTGGTTCATGATGATACATCATCTAGTAGCTCAATATACCATACTAGCACCAAGAAACTCAAAAGGGATTTGAGTGATTCCTACTTATGGCATTGTTGCCTTGGTCACATAAACAAGAACCGAATGTGTACACTTCAAAAGAATGGACTCTTGAAATCAAATGAGATGGACTCGTTTGATGTATGTGAATCTTGTTTACAAGGCAAAATGACTAAAGCACCTTTCAAAGGGACCTATGAAAGGGCTAAGGACTTATTGGGATTAATACATTCGGATGTATGTGGACCCTTTAAGCCCGTAGCTAGGAATGGTGAAAGATACTTCGTTACTTTCATTGATGACTTCAGTCGTTTTGGATATGTCTACTTGTTAAGACATAAGGACGAAACTTTTGAAGCATTCAAAGAATATCAAAACGAAGTACAAAATCAACTCAATAAGACAATCAAGGTACTTCGTACTGATAGAGGAGGTGAATACCTAAGCGATGCTTTCCAAGATCATCTTAGAAGTTGTGGGATTATCTCGCAACTTACTCCAACCGGGACACCACAACTTAATGGAGTTTCCGAAAGGAGGAACCGAACCCTAATGGATATGGTTCGATCTATGATGGCTAGGACCTTGTTACCTCTATCATTTTGGGGTTATTGTCTATGCTCCGCGGCTCGTATTTTAAATATGGCCCCAACCAAGAAAGTGGAACGAACACCTCATGAGATGTGGTTTGGAAAACCTCCATCTCTATCATACTTAAAGGTATGGGGATGTGAAGCTTATCCTAAGCGTTACGTCCCTAATAAGTTGAATGCTCGATCCACGAAGTGTATCTTCATAGGATATCCCAAGGATGATATGGGATACTATTTCTATGATCCAACCGAGCAAAATGTATTTGTTGCTCGAAAGGCGGAATTCCTTGAAACTACGTTCCTAATGGAAGGAAATAGTGAAAGGAAGATAGATCTTGAAGAGGTTCAAGATCAAGTAGATGATACACAATTGGCTGACACTAGCACTCAAAATGAAAATGTTGAGAGTGATCAGATGGATGATCAAAATACACAAGACGTTCGCAAATCTGGTAGGATTAGTAATCCTCCTGAGAGATATGGGTTTCTCATGGATGGTTGTTGTGTGGTTGATTTGGATGAACCAACAAACTACCAAGATGCTTTATCAAGGATTGATAAGGATAAATGGCAGGAAGCCATGAACGCTGAGATGCAATCCATGTATGACAACCAAGTTTGGGAACTGGTTGTACAACCTACTGGCTCAAGGCTAGTTGATTGTAAATGGCTTTTCAAAATGAAAATCAACATACATGGAAACTTGGATACATATAAAGCTAGACTTGTAGCAAAAGGTTTCACTCAAACTCAAGGGGTTGACTATGATGAAACTTTTCGCCTGTGGCAATGCTAAAGTCTATTAGGATATTATTTGCCATTGCTGCTCATTATGATTATGAAATATGGCAAATGGATGTCAAGACCGCTTTCCTAAATGGATATCCTGTGGAAGATGTCTATATGGTTCAGCCTGAAGGTTTTGTTGATCCAAAAAAATCCTAAAAAGGTATGCAAGTTAAAGAAGTCAATCTACGGATTGAAACAAGCATCTAGAATGTGGAATCATCGTTTTAATGAGGAAGCCGAGAAATTTGGCTTCATTAAAAATGGTGATGAAGCTTGTGTATATAAGAAAGCTAGTGGGAGCACTATCATGTTCCTTGTATTATATGTGGATGATATACTGTTATTTGGAAATGATATTCCGGCAATGCAAGGAGTTAAAACTTGGCTAAGTAAATGCTTCTCCATTAAGGATCTTGGAGAAGCACAATACGTTTTGGGGATTGGGATCTACAAGAATAGATCCAAGAAACTGATAGGTTTGAATCAAAGTGCATACATTGAAAAGATCTTGAAAAGATTCAAGATGGACAACTCTAAGAAAGGTTTGGTACTTATTCAAAGAGGAACGCCTCTCATGTGACGACCCGGAGATTTCCGACCAAATTTAAACTTAATCTTTATATGTTTCCGACATGATAAGCAAAGTCCGTTATGTTGTGTCTCAAAATTTTTGAACTGTTTCATATATTCATTTGACTTTGACCATTTTTGACGATTCACGAACAATTAATTGTAAATAGATATGTGTGTATATATATATATATATATATATATATATATATATATATATATAATAATTGAAATAATTCGTGACTGTTAAATAAATTCACATCTTTTATTATTGTATTACATTATAATTATATTCTCAATAGATTAAATGACTATCCGTAAATTAGAACACTTTCAGTTTCCAATCAATTTAATCACTAATGTGATTACCAACAAATACGGTGTCTAATTGAGAATATATTTTACTATGTGATAGTTTGTTACTTGTCATTTCCCAAGTCAAGAATATTTGTACACCCCACTTGCATATATATATATATATATATATATATATATATATATATATATATATATATATATATATATATATATTCGGTACTGTATGTTCATGAATCACCAATTAGCACGTATTACACATTTAGCAATCACACATATCTTTTTAGAGACACCTACTGTTTCACTTTTGAAATTCATATCCACTTAACAATTTAATACATATAAATATATAAACACGGCACTTGGAGTGGATCCAGGTCACAATAATTGAATTTAATAAAGAAGAATGCCATCAATCTATTAGCTGTTGCAAGTGGAAGTCACTTGGAAATCATCTTTTCTTCAATACAAAACTGTAAACATAAAAGTGAGAGGAGACACACTTTAACAACTTATATGTATTTGATGATCAACCATAAAAACCATGCTAGTTTTTCTTCTTCATTTGTTGCCATCACCTCCGGACAACAACACCAATGAAATCGTGTCACCAATAAACTCACCACCTTCGGTTTTCATCTACTGCTCGGAACCCACCACTTTGGATTGTTGCTACTCACTCATATTCTTTTCTCTTCATCCCAAACTGCCATCTTTCCCCTCTCCATCTCTCTACATTTTTCGTGAACCACCTTCCTTCAAACACCACACGACGATCTATCACCACTACCACTTGATTCTTCTTCTCTTCTTGTCTGAGAACTACCACCACTATCGATTTTCTCGGCTATCAAATGACCACCATCATAAACGTATCGAAATCACTTCACCCAAACCAAAACCATGATGGAACCTACAAGCACTTCCATCAAACTATTAATAGAATAGGCTGTAAAATAGGCTGTAACTTTATCAACTATCACTACTAGCTTATATTTTCGTTCAACAATTGTAAACCACCACACAGGTTACCACTTATATACTAGCAACTACAGCTTTTGTTTTCATATATATATATAAATTTGGATAGAATACGATGATAATGTTTAGTAATTACAAAGATAATGATTTTGGTGTTGTTATTACTACCTGCTGCTGCTGTGGTGTCGTGTACCACAATTGTTATACTGTCGTGTTACCTGCTGCTACTCATTCTTGTGTTTGAACCAAAGGTAAACAAGAACCCTCAAAACCAATCACCACAGCTGTAAACCCTTTCCACTATCCAAGAATCCATCACCACTTTATTCTCAATTGTTGCTTCAACAAACTACAGCCATTACTTACAACATCTATTCCTGCTTCTATAAGATTGAAAACAACTTGGATTCACCATCAAAATCACTACAACAAAACCTCAAACCCAACTCATTAGGATGCTTGTTACCTGCTACTACCACTGTAAGTTATGCTCCTGTTAAACCTGCAACATAGCCGAAGACAATTCAACTATTATGGTACGTTTTCAGTTTTGATTGGATTAAAACATCAAACCACCTTAAAACACTGTCATCTATATTTATATCATCATTAACAATAACAAACAAGAACTAAATCATAGTAATCGCCTTCAATTTGTAACTAGGTTCTTCACTTGATCAAACAAATTCATTATTTATCGATTCTCCATCAGGTACCCAAAACAAAATCCATCAAGAACACCATTTATTATCATTCACGATTGATACTTTAAAAATACAGAGTAATTATATATGGAGATAAAGAAATTGAGAAAATTTAATGAATCAATTACCTTTTAACTCCAGAATCGATTCCTTGATCGATGATGATGAAAACTGATGATGATCGATGATGATTCAATGATGAAAACTGATGATGATGATGATGAATTGATTGACGAGTATATCTCGAGTAGCGGTGGATCGATTAATCGATTAATGAGTCGAGGGTTCTATGAATTTTGATGTTTTGCTCTCTGCTTTCTCGATCTGTTTGTGGATGCCAACACCGATCCCCTTTTTATTAGGTATAGAATTATTATTATTATTATTATTATTATTATTATTGTTATTATTATTACTTATTGTTATTATTAATATTTATTGTTATTATTATATTACTAATTATTCTTGTTATTGTTATTAGTATTATTATTATTATTGTTATTAGTACTATTATTTTTAAGATCATCATTAATATGATTATCAATATTGTTATTATTAGTAACCAAAATTATTTTTACCTTTACAAATATAAGCTTTATGATATAATTATGATTATAAATACAAGTATGAATATTTCTATTATATATCACAAATAGTTGTATTTTATTATGATTATAATTGTGATTAGAATTATTAGGATTATTATTATGAAAATAATACAAATTATAATTATTTTCGCAAATACTAGTATTAGTATCTTTTTACAAATATTAGAATTGATAATATTAACATAAATATTATTAATTATATTATCACGAGTATTAGTATTAGGTAAGTACAAAATCGATATCATAATTATCACTAACCATAAAATTTATATTTTCATAAGTATTATTATTAATATCATTGTTATTATTTAAAAGAATTATTATTAACATAAATATATTATTAATATTACTACCATTATTTGTACTAATATTAACTTAGTATAATTTGAACTACTGTTTCGATAAACAAATGAAATACATACATAAATATAGATATCTAACACATATAACATAATAAAATTTAATATTTTTATATACAAAATGAACATATAAGGTATATATATAAATTAATAACATAGAAATGATATAACTAATACATTTATATATATGTGTGTGTTCAATTACAACTATGAATATTAATAATTATACAAATGATATAGGTTCGTGAATCCGAGGCCAACCCTATACTTGTTCAATGTCGTTCTATGTATTTTTACTACAAAATACATTATGTGAGTTTTCATTACTCCCTATTTAAATGCTTTCGCAATATATATTTTTGGGACTGAGAATGCATGCGCTGCTTTTATAATTGTTTTACGAAATGGACACTAGTGATCGAAACTACATTCTATGGT
Organism: Rutidosis leptorrhynchoides; assembly: GCF_046630445.1. Classification (NCBI taxonomy): domain Eukaryota; kingdom Viridiplantae; phylum Streptophyta; class Magnoliopsida; order Asterales; family Asteraceae; genus Rutidosis; species Rutidosis leptorrhynchoides. The sequence continues at coordinate 346,981,076 of NC_092335.1, read as the reverse complement.
TGGATTATCTAATCGAATATGCCCTTTTTATATAGTCTGGTAATCTGAGAATTAGGGAACAGAAACCCTAATTGACGCGAATCCTAAAGATAGATCTATCGGGCCCAACAAGCCCCATCCAAAGTACCGGATGCTTTAGTAATTCGAAATGTATATCATGTCCGAAGGAGGATCCCGGAATGATGGGGATATTCTTATATGTATATTGTGAATGTCGGTTACCAGGTGTTCAATCCATATGAATGATATTTTGTCTCTATGCATGGGACGTATGTTTATGAGAAATGGAAATATGAAATCTTGTGGTCTATTAAAATTATGAAATGATTATTTATGTTAAACTAATGAACTCACCAACCTTTTGGTTGACACTTGAAAGCATGTTTATTCTCAGGTGTGAAAGAAACCTTCCGCTGTGCATCTTGCTCATTTTAAGGACAATACCTGGAGTCGATCATCGCTCTGGAATCAAAGGTTGATGACTTCGTCCGGATGGATTAGGACGGGTCTTCACAGTTGGTATCAGAGCGGAGGTCTTAGTGAACCAGGTCTGCATTAGTGTGTCTAACTGATAAGTCATTAGGAGGCATTAGTGAGTCTGGACTTCGACCGTGTCTGCATGTTAAAAGTTTTGCTTATCATTTCTAATCGGAAAACATCTGCTTATCATCCTTAGGAAATTACCTACTCATTATTCTTAGTCTAGACACATTTTACTGCATTGACTGCATGAATAGTGTATAGACAAAATTCATATCTTAGCGTATCTGACAATTCATATCTTAGTGTATCTGTTACTGTAGACCTTGCCTGATATCTCTCGTAAATTTCTCCTTAATTTAAGGGATCCTGGTACTATATATATCTATGCAAATTATGCATTGAGAATACCATCTAACTATCAATTGATGTCACTAAACTCTTCATACCAAAAAATCTTTCCTGATATCGTTTAAGATGGCCTCTACGAATCGACCAAGTTCCTCTGACTCCGAAGACAGCGTGACAGGAGCACACCAACCAATCAACTACCGTGATTACTGGAGAAAATGGGGATGGGTTCGCGACATACTCACCCTATGGAGAAAGGAAGAAGGTACCCCATATCATGAATCAAATCTACCACCTAACCTTGGAGTACTTGACCCGCTCACCGGCGAACCCGTTCGCAATACCGTTTATACCCTATTTGCAAGAATTTTTCGTCTTGAAACTACCATTAATGGAACTAGAGAAGATATCCGACCTCTACCTCACATTGATAAACAACTCGGGTTAGTAGAAGAAGTTAGAGAACTCCGAGCTCGAGTATTAACTTTAAAGAGCACGGTATACAATTTGCAATCATCAACAGTATCACCAACATCAGTAACATCACCGGCACCAACAGTACCATCAATAACAGTACCAGTACCATCAACAATCCATGCTTCAATATCATCGTCTGTACTTTGAGTATGATCTTCGTTCTACGTATCGTTCTACCTCATTTATCTTCGTTCGACATGACGAATATGTAATCTCTAAAGTTTTAGAGATTATTTATTCTAGTTCCAACCGAAAAGCAAATGAGTTTAATATCATGTTAACTTATTAAATCCATGAGTACATCTGAAGAAAATATATATGTATATATGTTTTCATAAAGATTGTAATTAAAAATTCTCTTTACAAACTGTTAATGGTGAAAATATTTTAACGGGTACGTAATACCCGAGGAATATTTAAAATTTCACATTAATAAGTTACATTGTACGTTCTTCGAATTTGATTCAACAGTCATTTACTATCGTATTTACATCCACCGATATACAAATTCGTTCACCACAAAATAACCATATTCATCCAATTTCAAATTTGGATTTTGATTTATCAGAATCCAACAAGTGGCATAATGAAGAAATAATGGACACAATAAAAATTGATTAGAAACAGACTAATTAACAATATGAAATTTTGTTAAGAAATCACGCTAACAAGATCCTAGCTAACTGTTCCTAGCTAACTGGTTACATTTTATTTATCGCAATTTAATTATCGCAATTTACATTCTCGCAATTTTATTTATCGTCATTTAATTTCTGTTATTTATTTTACGCACTTTATTTATCGTCATTCTGTTATTTACGCATTTTAAATATCGGGACACGTATACAATGTTTTGACATATCATATCGACCCATCTATATATATATATATATATACTTTGAGTTGTGATCGAGTCTGGGACGAATACGGGTCACGATACGTATGGATTAATTCGAATATTATATATTAAATTATATATAAATTGTTGAATTGCTAACCGCGGACTATCAATCGAGGACTACCAACATTGGACAATTAAAATGAATTAAAATATTAATTATAACATATGAAACTAAATAAATCTTCAAGTTTGCCACTTGATTTCATCTTAAACCTCATTTGTATCTTGACGATTACAATATGCGTTCAAACTTCTCATGATTTTTGAAAACACCTCAAACGATAGGATGAATCAACCACACTTAATCTACGGAAGAAAAGATTTATGCATCTAGTTATGCACCTGAGAAACTCTCAGCAACTGAGTAAAAGTTTAACACGTAGCCGCGTCAGATCCTTTGGCATTTATTAGCAAAAATAACTTTGCGATCCCTTTTCAAAGTAGCAAATTTTGTCACAGCTCCAGCTAGTACATCGACCTTTCATTCGAATAAGTCTTATTATAACTTCGATATATAAGTTACCTTTCATCATCGTTATCGGGGAACCATTCATATTCCACCACATTAGCAGTAAACTTACCAGCAACCCCATTGCTCCTTGGCTTAAACCTCTCCGATAAATCACTATATTTATCCATTGAAACCCTATCATATACTCATCCGCATCTTGTAACGAGAACTGCCATAACAATTACCAGGAATCAACAATCAGTAGTTTGAAAACTCACAGCATATCTACATCAACAGTTATATGTATGACATTTATCTCTTAGAATTATGATCTCTCATTCTGAAATTCTGAAAAGCACTCTGTCACAAATCAATACTATGAATGTTGAAAAATTTGAATGAAGCAGCAGAAACCATAGACAACCGTAAACGACCTTAATCATCGGAAGTTTGATGATAAAGAATAGTATGTTGGAAAAGCTCAAAAAAAAAAAAAAAAAAATTTGGAACTGGAAAACGGATTGAGCTAACCATAAAGGAAACCAAGGAGAAATACAAGTAACATACCCTAAATTCATAGAACCCAGATAAATCTAGATCCGTTGAAATCTTTAGAGAATATCTTGCTCCGAAGTCATGTTAAAATCTTGCGGAAAATCTTTCTCCATCAACCATCGAACTTAGAAATTCCAAAATATCATCATCAATATCTTCTATATTTCTGAGGATATTTTCATAAATATTCTCGTTCGAAATTATATACCTCTTCGTGCTTCCTGTGTATCATTGTATTGGAAACACTCAATAGAAAATTAGTGGCGAAAAGCGGATTATGCGAAACTATGAAGGAAGCCATGGACAAATCACAAAGAATAAGTTTGACTTCAAAGAATCCAAATGATTCTGATGAAATCTTTAGCGAATACCTTGCTTCCGAATCTAAACCTTTACGAATAAATCTCCTTCATCATCCATCGATATTAGAAATTCCAAGATATCATCGTATATCCATTTATAAATATCCTCCATATTTCTGAAGATATCTTCATAACTATTCTTATCTGAAATCATTTATCTTTTTGTGCTATCAGTATTACATCATATAGAAACTATTAGTTTCTATATTCTGTAAACTTTCGAACTTAAAATATGAATGTTTTTGAAGTAATGTTGGGAACTGATGCATGAGTTAGTATAATATAATGACACTTGATCAACGTGATTATATTACAGTAAGTCATGCTGAGTTTCTAAATGGAACATGATGATTCACAGATTATAACATCATCAGGTGTCATGTTACATAACTCTGTCATTCTGCTTAACTTCTGAAACATATCAAGAAAGTATATTCTTGATAGTTCTATTCTCAGTGAATCTGGTAATTTGACAAATCAAATCGTTCTATTACGTTCCTTCCTATTTAGAACATTAATAATGTTCATTCTGAAACTTATATTTGCGAATTCTGGACCACTACAAGAGATGCCAAATCGCCAGAAGAAGAAACGAAGGGACAAAGCTCCGAAATAGAAATTGGAGTATAAATCGCAGCAAATAGGAGAGAGTATTAACTGTGGATGACAATGATTATAGGAAACAGAAATGGGGACCTTGAAATATAAGGAGAGATATAAAGCCCGATAACAACGCATAAATTACAAACCGTGTATATCAATGTTTATCGCAACATAAAGACATGGGAGAATTAAAAGCATTATAACCCCAAGAGCAAAGTAGAAGTAAGCAGATTCCTCGAGTGGAAGTTGGAAAAGGAGAATGATTGTTACGATGGTAAGGATAAGAACAAGGATTAGAACTGGATTAAGCATTTCCACAATCTTTTGGATGTATGAACTAAGGAAGAGAATATGGGAATGGTGAGAATAATGGAACGGAAGAGCTTAATTTATAATGGAAATATCAGACAGAGTAATCGAGGCAGAGCACCGTATTTAATTATAGAGATCTCAATTTACTTACTCGCCGAAGAATCAAATCTTTTAGATTTCGAAGATTTTCTCGAAATCCCTTGAATTCCGGAATTCAACCAAGGCAACGTCAGAAGTTAAAACGAAACTTCATTTATTCATTGCACTCTTTTGTGATGGCTTCACTCATACGCTTCGAGAAATCAAATTATTTTATCCGTATTTCTTAATCATGATAAAACTCTATTTATCAGCGCATATTCATCAGGAAAACATTTTTATTATTAGCCATAACTACCTCGATCAAATTTCGGGATGAAATTTCTTTAACGGGTAGGTACTGTGACGACCCGGAGATTTCCGACCAAATTTAAACTTAATCTTTATATGTTTCCGACATGATAAGCAAAGTTCGTTATGTTGCGTCTCAAAATTTTTGAACTGTTTCATATATTCATTTGACTTTGACCATTTTTGACGATTCACGAACAATTAATTGTAAATAGATATGTGTGTATATATATATATATATAAATAATAATTGAAATAATTCGTGACTGTTAAATAAATTCACATATTTTATTATTGTATTACATTATAATTATATTCTCAATCGATTAAATGACTATCCGTAAATTAGAACACTTTCAGTTTCCAATCAATTTAATCACTAATGTGATTACCAACAAATACGGTGTCTAATTGAGAATATATTTTACTATGTGATAGTTTGTTACTTGTCATTTCCCAAGTCAAGAATATTTGTACACCCCACTTGCATATATATATATATATATATATATATATATATATATATATATATATATATATATATATATATATATATATATATATATATATATATTCGGTACTGTATGTTCATGAATCACCAATTAGCATGTATTACACATTTAGCAATCACACATATCTTTTTAGAGACACCTACTGTTTCACTTTTGAAATTCATATCCACTTAACAATTTAATACATATAAATATATAAACACGGCAGTTGGAGTGGATCCAGGTCACAATAATTGAATTTAATAAAGAAGAATTCCATCAATCTATTAGCTGTTGCAAGTGGAAGTCACTTGGAAATCATCTTTTCTTCAATACAAAACTGTAAACATAAAAGTGAGAGGAGACACACTTTAACAACTTATATGTATTTGATGATCAACCATAAAAACCATGCTAGTTTTTCTTCTTCATTTGTTGCCATCACCTCCGGATAACAACACCAATGAAATCGTGTCACCAATAAACTCACCACCTTCGGTTTTCATCTACTGCTCGGAACCCACCACTTTGGATTGTTGCTACTCACTCATATTCTTTTCTCTTCATCCCAAACTGCCATCTTTCCCCTCTCCATCTCTCTACATTTTTCGTGAACCACCTTCCTTCAAACACCACACGACGATCTATCACCACCACCACTTGATTCTTCTTCTCTTCTTGTCTGAGAACTACCACCACTATCGATTTTCTCGGCTATCAAATGACCACCATCATAAACGTATCGAAATCACTTCACCCAAACCAAAACCATGATGGAACCTACAAGCACTTCCATCAAACTATTAATAGAATAGGCTATAAAATAGGCTGTAACTTTATCAACTATCACTACTAGCTTATATTTTCGTTCAACAATTGTAAACCACCACACAGGTCACCACTTATATACTAGCAACTACAGCTTTTGTTTTCATATATATATATATATATATATATATATATATATATAAATTTGGACAGAATACGATGATAATGTTTAGTAATTACAAAGATAATGATTTTGGTGTTGTTATTACTACCTGCTGCTGCTGTGGTGTCGTGTACCACAATTGTTATACTGTCGTGTTACCTGCTGCTACTCATTCTTGTGTTTGAACCAAAGGTAAACAAGAACCCTCAAAACCAATCACCACAGCTGTAAACCCTTTCCACTATCCAAGAATCCATCACCACTTTATTCTCAATTGTTGCTTCAACAAACTACAGCCATTACTTACAACATCTATTCCTGCTTCTATAAGATTGAAAACAACTTGAATTCACCATCAAAATCACTACAACAAAACCTCAAACCCAACTCATTAGGATGCTTGTTACCTGCTACTACCACTGTAAGTTATGTTCCTGTTAAACCTGCAACATAGCCGAAGACAATATAACTATTATGGTACGTTTTCAGTTTTGATTGGATTAAAACATCAAACCACCTTAAAACACTGTCATCTATATTTATATCATCATTAACAATAACAAACAAGAACTAAATCATAGTAATCGCCTTCAATTTGTAACTAGGTTCTTCACTTGATCAAACAAATTCATTATTTATCGATTCTCCATCAGGTACCCAAAACAAAATCCATCAAGAACACCATTTATTATCATTCACGATTGATACTTTAAAAATACAGAGTAATTATATATGGAGATAAAGTAATTGAGAAAATTTAATGAATCAATTATCTTTTAACTCCAGAATCGATTCCTTGATCGATGATGATGAAAACTGATGATGATCGATGATGATTCAATGATGAAAACTGATGATGATGATGATGAATTGATTGATGAGTATATCTCGAGTAGCGGTGGATCGATTAATCGATTAATGAGTCGAGGGTTCTATGAATTTTGATGTTGTGCTCTCTGCTTTCTTGATCTGTTTGTGGATGCCAACACCGATCCCCTTTTTATTAGGTATAGAATTATTATTATTATTATTATTATTATTATTATTATTATTAGTATTATTATTATTATTATTATTATTATTATTATTATTATTATTATTATTGTTATTATTATTACTTATTGTTATTATTAATATTTATTATTATTATTATTATATTACTAATTATTCTTGTTATTGTTATTAGTATTATTATTATTATTGTTATTAGTACTATTATTTTTAAGATCATCATTAATATGATTATCAATATTGTTATTATTATTAACCAAAATTATTTTTATCTTTACAAATATAAGCTTTATGATATAATTATGATTATAAATACAAGTATGAATATTTCTATTATATATCACAAATAGTTGTATTTTATTATGATTATAATTGTGATTAGAATTATTAGGATTATTATTATGAAAATAATAAAAATTATAATTATTTTCGCAAATACTAGTATTAGTATCTTTTTACAAATATTAGAATTGATAATATTAACATAAATATTATTAATTATATTATCACGAGTATTATTATTAGGTAAGTACAAAATCGATATCATAATTATCACTAACCATAAAATTTATATTTTCACAAGTATTATTATTAATATCATTGTTATTATTTAAAAGAATTATTATTAACATAAATATATTATTAATATTACTACCATTATTTGTACTAATATTAACTTAGTATAATTTGAACTACTGTTTCGATAAACAAATGAAATACATACATAAATATAGATATCTAACACATATAACATAATAAAATTTAATATTTTTATATACAAAATGAACATATAAGGTATATATATAAATTAATAACATAGAAATGATATAACTAATACATTTATATATATGTGTGTGTTCAATTACAACTATGAATATTAATAATTATACAAATGATATAGGTTCGTGAATCCGAGGCCAACCCTATACTTGTTCAACGTCGTTCTATGTATTTTTACTACAAAATACATTATGTGAGTTTTCATTACTCCCTTTTTAAATGCTTTCGCAATATATATTTTTGGGACTGAGAATGCATGCGCTGCTTTTATAATTGTTTTAGGAAATGAACACAAGTGATCGAAACTACATTCTATGGTTGGATTATCTAATCGAATATGCCCTTTTTATATAGTCTGGTAATCTGAGAATTAGGGAACAGAAACCCTAATTGACGTGAATCCTAAAGATAGATCTATCGGGCCCAACAAGCCCCATCCAAAGTACCGGATGCTTTAGTAATTCGAAATGTATATCATGTCCGAAGGAGGATCCCGGAATGATGGGGATATTCTTATATGTATATTGTGAATGTCGGTTACCAGGTGTTCAATCCATATGAATGATATTTTGTCTCTATGCATGGGACGTATGTTTATGAGAAATGGAAATATGAAATCTTGTGGTCTATTAAAATTATGAAATGATTATTTATGTTAAACTAATGAACTCACCAACCTTTTGGTTGACACTTGAAAGCATGTTTATTCTCAGGTGTGAAAGAAACCTTCCGCTGTGCATCTTGCTCATTTTAAGGACAATACCTGGAGTCGATCATCGCTCTGGAATCAAAGGTTGATGACTTCGTCCGGATGGATTAGGACGGGTCTTCACATCTCAGTTCATCTCAGTGTCCTACCACGAAAGATGAACAAGAGAGAATGAAGAAAGTCCCGTACGCATCTACTATTGGGTCAATCATGTATGCAATGATATGCACTAGACCGGATGTGTCATGCGCTCTTAGCCTGACAAGTAGATACCAGAATAACCCAGGAAACAGTCATTGGATTGCTGTTAAAAGTATATTGAAATACCTTAGGAGGACTAAGGATATGTTTCTTATATACGGGTCTGGTGAGGAGGAACTCGCTGTAAAAGGTTACGTGGACGCGAGTTTCCAAACTGATCGAGATGATTCTCGAACACAATCCGGTTATGTCTTTACGTTAAATGGAGGAGCAGTCTCTTGGAAGAGTTCAAAATTACATATCCTTTATATCTAATCCATAAACCAACTACCAAAAACACCTACAAACATTTTCATTCTTCAATTTTCTTCATCTAATTGATCTCTCTCAAGTTCTATCTTCAAGTTCTAAGTGTTCTTCATAAATTCTACAAGTTCTAGTTTCATAAAATCAAGAATACTTCCAAGTTTGCTAGCTTACTTCCAATCTTGTAGAGTGATCATCCAACCTCAAGAAATCTTTCTTATTTACAGTAAGATATATTTCTAATACAAGGTAATACTCATATTCAAACTTTGATTCAATTTATATAACTATAACTATCTTATTTCGAGTGAAAATCTTACTTGAACTGTTTTCGTGTCATGATTCTGCTTCAAGAACTTTCAAGCCATCCAAGGATCCTTTGAAGCTAGATCCATTTTTCTCATTTCCAGTAGCTTTATCCAGAAAACTTGAGGTAGTAATGATGTTCATAACATCATTCGATTCATACATATAAAGCTATCTTATTCGAAGGTTTAAACTTGTAATCCCTAGAACATAGTTTAGTTAATTCTAAACTTGTTCGCAAACCAAAGTTAATCCTTCTAACTTGACTTTTAAAATCAACTAAACATATGTTCTATATCTATATTATATGCTAACTTAATGATTTAAAACCTGGAAACACGAAAAACACTGTAAAACCGGATTTACGCCGTCGTAGTAACACCGCGGGCTGTTTTGGGTTAGTTAATTAAAAACTATGATAAATTTTGATTTAAAAGTTGTTCTTCTGGGAAAATGATTTTTCTTATGAACATTAAACTATATCCAAAAATCATGGTTAAACTCAAAGTGGAAGTATGTTTTCTAAAATGGTCATCTAGACGTCGTTCTTTCGACTGAAATGACTACCTTTACAAAAACGACTTGTAACTTATATTTCCGACTATAAACCTATACTTTTTCTGTTTATATTCATAAAATAGAGTTCAATATGAAACCATATAAATTTGATTCACTCAAAACGGATTTAAAATGAAGAAGTTATGGGTAAAACAAGATTGGATAATTTTTCTCATTTTAGCTACGTGAAAATTGGTAACAAATCTATTCCAACCATAACTTAATCAACTTGTATTGTATATTATGTAATCTTGAGATACCATAGACACGTATACAATGTTTCAACCTATCATGTCGACACATCTATATATATTTCGGAACAACCATAGACACTCTATATGTGAATGTTGGAGTTAGCTATACAGGGTTGAGGTTGATTCCAAAATATATATAGTTTGAGTTGTGATTAATACTGAGATATGTATACACTGGTTCGTGGATTGATTCAAGATAATATATATCGATTTATTTCTGTACATCTAACTGTGGACAACTAGTTGTAGGTTACTAACGAGGACAGCTGACTTAATAAACTTAAAACATCAAAATGTATTAAAAGTGTTGTAAATATATTTTGAACATACTTTGATATATATGTACATATTTGTTATAGGTTCGTGAATCGACCAGTGGCCAAGTATTACTTCCCGACGAAGTAAAAATCTGTGAAAGTGAGTTATAGTCCCACTTTTAAAATCTAATAGGTTTTATAAATGATTTACAAAATAGACATAAGTACGTGAAACTACATTCTATGGTTGAATTATCGAAATCGAATATGCCCCTTTTTATTAAGTCTGGTAATCTAAGAATTAGGGAACAGACACCCTAATTGACGCGAATCCTAAAGATAGATCTATTGGGCCTAACAAACCCCATCCAAAGTACCAGATGCTTTAGTACTTCGAAATTTATATCATATCCGAAGGGTGTCCCGGAATGATGGGGATATTCTTATATATGCATCTTTTTAATGTCGATTACCAGGTGTTCACCATATGAATAATTTTTATCTCTATGTATGGTATGTGTATTGAAATATGAAATCTTGTGGTCTATTATTATGATTTGATAATTTATAGGTTAAACCTATAACTCACCAACATTTTTGTTGACGTTTTAAGCATGTTTATTCTCAGGTGATTATTAAGAGCTTTCGCTGTCGCATACTTAAATAAGGACGAGATTTGGAGTCCATGCATGTATGATATTGTGTAAAAACTGCATTCAATAAATTTATTTCGTTGTAACATATTTGTATTGTAAACCATTATGTAATGGTCTTGTGTAAACAGGATATTATAGATTATCATTATTTGATAATCTACGTAAAGCCTTTTAAACCTTTATTGATGAAATAAAGGTTATGGTTTGTTTTAAAATGAATGCAATCTTTGAAAAACGTCTCATATAGAGGTCAAAACCTCGCAACGAAATCAATTAATATGGAACATTTTTAATCAATAAGAACGGGACATTTCAGTTGGTATCCGAGCGTTGGTCTTAGAGAACCAGAAAATTTGCATTAGTGTGTCTTTTCGAGTTTGTTAGGATGCATTAGTGAGTCTGGACTACGACCGTGTTTTCTTTAAAAATAATTGCTTAACATTTTTTGTTGGAAACTATATATTATTAACATGTATATATTATGTGATATATTAATCTCTTAACATGTTTGATATTGTGTGATAGATGTCTACCTCTAGAACAAGTCCCATTGACTCACCTAATAATAATGAAGAGTCAAATGTAAATTGGAATGATTCGTGGACTGATTCACAAGTTCCCGAAGAAGAATCGAAAGAAGAGTCGGAACTGGAAGAAGAATCGGAACCGGAAGAAGAAATAGAACCAGTGGGGGAAATAATAAAACGGTTAAGTAAAAGAAAATCCTCAACCAACCGACCAAGGTTAATTATGGTCAATGGTGTTTCCGCCAAGGAAGCAAAGTATTGGGAGGATTACCAATTCTCTGATGAATCGGATTCCGACAAGGATTCCTATGATGTTATAGAAATTACCCCAACACAATTTAATAAGGCAAAAGAGAACAATAAGGGAAAGGGCACAAAAATAGAGAAATTTGATACCAAACCCGATGAACTTTATATGTATCGTCAACACCCGTATTTCTTAAGTTGTGACAATAACCCGGGAACCTCTAAATCACCAGGTTTTTTCTAAACCAATGTGGAAAAAGACGGCTCGTATTAGGGGAACATCATATATCCCTAGAAACTTGGCAAAACGAACCAAAACTGAAGAAGAAGAAACGAGCGAGTCGGAATAAGATAGTGGTATTCGTGTGGTGTAATATATGTAATATAGTGTGCTTATGCTTTATGATATATGTAAAAATTGCTTGTATTAATAAGTATTTTTTTTATGAATATAACTCTTGTCTATTTTACAGTATAAAAACACAAAATGGATAGACAACCCAATATTTTAAGAGACCTACACGGAGACAAGATTGATGAAATCTTGTCTAGAGTCGGTCAGAATTCCTCAGCACAACTATTTAAGGCGAGATCAGTTTGTAAGACATTCGAAGAACGTTCCAAGAATGCCTTGGTTTATAAAAGGCTTTCGTTCAAAAGATGGGGGATATCACATTGGGAAATCCATAAGTTACGATGTGTTTACTTTGACGCATATATTGCGGGGAACCCAAATGCTATTTTACGCAACGGGTAAAGAAATTATTTTGACTCAATATATCCGAATATAGGACTTCGTGATTTAGAAAAAGCGGCTAACATGCAACATAAAGAAGCATGTTATGCTTACGGGTTAGTAATGTTCGCTTCTCACCAAAGTGAGAACAAGTACATCGGGCTACAACTATTAAACAAAACGTTCCCACAAGTGACGGAGTCGGTAATTGGGGTAAGAAATGAGGTTTTTAGGTTATTACGAGACTGTTGGTCATTACGTAACCTTCATCCTTTTGACGACGTTACAACACATTGTGTTACTATCGGTCACAACGGTTATGTTCCACAAAACCATGGATGGGAAGTAGTATTAGTAAAACCAGAATGCATGACTTGTTTCTGGACGTATGAATTACGTGTCTTTATTGCCTTTGCTGAACGCCTTATTTATTAACTAGAATTTGAAGGTATTTCGTATGCCCGAGAGACATATTAAATTAACGTGGCTAATGTGTTTTGATCCAAGTCGGGTCATACCCAATAACAAACTTACCGACCCCTCATTCGTATTTAATCTTAGCGATTGGATCGTTGATTAATTACGCGACACTTGTAATTAAGAAAAATGGTTTTCTAAAATAATGTCATTTGATGTGTATATAAATTATGGAAAATTTATATAATAAGTGTTTAATTATTTATGGGTTAAATAATTAAATTTAGTTATGATACATTTTATATAATTGGTTTTATAAATATAAATGTACATAACTAATAAAATGCATGGAAGTTTATAAAAAAGGAGAGGTTTTTATAAAATTAGATTTTATAAAAAAAACTAATCTTTAAAATAAATGGAGGAACATATTGGGAGCATAAGTTCATGTCTCCAAGGCTCCATTTAGTGGTCAACACCTCCCATGTACATGTGTATATGGACCTTGACTCTTTGAGAAACCAACACACATGCAAACACTTCATTTTTACATAAAAAAAAGTGCAAAATTCCTTACTGCTGTTGCTGAGTGCCGTGACCAAAAGGGAAGGAAAAAGGGGTCTTCACTTGGTTTTGCAAGTTGATATTAAGTGTCTATTAAATCCTAACTAAAGGCTAGGTGTTGGTGCACAAGTTTGGGGTATAACACCTTGAGGTTTCATCATTTTGAAGCTCCATTCATCTTCATCATCTTCTACATTCATTACCTAGCTTGGAGTAGGTATAATCTCTATTCTCTCTTGTAGTTTGTAAGTATGTTTCACAACTTGATCCTATTTGCGATTTAACATTAAAAGGTTAAAGATATACATGTTTCAAAATGGTAATTAACATGCTTCCGCTTTGATATGATTCTTAAAATGGTTTAAGTGTTTTGAACTTGTTAAATCCCAACAGAATTATCTTTGCAACTACTTTGTATCAAAGTTTTATGTGCTATATTTCATGATTTATGTAAGATAAGCGGTATTGTAAGTTTGTAAAATATTGTATAAAAGTTTGAACGCGAAATATTATTATAATCAGTTTTTCATATAGAATTGTAGTAGTTGAAATGGTATGTTAGCTACTAAGTATGAACTTAACGGGTAGGTACTACCCGAATTAAAGAGTATAAAACGCTAATATGAAGAAAAAGCTTTTATAAATGAGTTCATCTTATGCTACAAAATACTATTAACTACTCTTAATATTCTGTATGATTAACTTGTTCCATTTGACTATTTTGAAGGAAATGGCACCGACTACTCGACACACCGTGAATATGAATGAAGAGGAATTTCGTACTTTTCTAGCTTCAAACATAGCCGCAGTATAGGCTGCGCTACATACCAACAATAACCTTGGATCTAGCAGTACAGGAAATCGTGTAGGATGCACCTACAAAGAATTCACTGCTTGCAAACCTTTGGAATTTGATGGAACCGAAGGACCGATCGGATTGAAATGGTGGACCGAGAAGTTCGAATCAGTGTTTGCCATAAGTAAGTGTACTGAAGAGGACAAAGTGAAGTACGCTACGCATACCTTCACAGGTTCTGCGTTAACATGGTGGAATACCTATCTAGAGCAAGTGGGACAAGACGATGCGTACGCACTACCGTGGTCAGCATTCAAGCACTTGATGAACGAGAAGTACCGTCCCAGAACTGAGGTCAATAAGCTCAAGACAGAACTTAGAGGGTTACGAGCCCAAGGATTTGATATTACCACGTACGAAAGACGATTCACAGAATTGTGCCTATTGTGTCCGGGAGCATTCGAAGATGCGGAAGAGAAGATCGACGCGTTTGTGAAAGGATTACCGGAAAGAATCCAAGAAGATATAAGTTCACACGAGCCCGCCTCCATACAACAGGTATGTAGAATGGCTCACAAACTAGTGAACCAGATTGAAGAAAGAATTAAAGAACAGACTGCTGAAGAGGCCAATGTGAAGCAAGTCAAAAGAAAGTGGGAGGAAAATGGTGATAAGAATCACCAATACAACAACAACAGCAATTACAACAATAATCGCAACAATTATCCCAACAATCGCAACATCAATCGCAACTACAATAAACGGCCCAACAACAACAACAACAACAACAGTAACTACAACAATCATCCCAACAACAATAATAACCGCAACAACAATAACAATCAGAAGCAGCTATGCCAAAGGTGTGAAAAGTATCACTCGGGGTTCTACACCAAATTTTGCAACAAGTGTAAAAGAAATGGTCATAGCGCGGTGAAGTGTGAGGTCTACGGACCAGGGGTTAACAGAACGAAAGGAACAAATGGTGTCGGAACGAGTAATGGCAGAGCAAGTAGTATCGGAGCAAGTTATGCCAATGTAGTTTATTATAAATTTGGAAAACCGGGCCACATTATTAGAAATTGCCCGAACCAGGAGAACACGAATGGACAAGGCCACGGAAGAGTTTTCAATATTAATGCAGCAGAGGCACAGGAAGACCCGGAGCTTGTTATGGGTACGTTTCTTATTGACAATAAATCTGCTTACGTTTTATTTGATTCGGGTGCGGATAGAAGCTATATGAGTAGAGATTTTTGTGCTAAATTAAGTTGTCCATTGACGCCTTTGGATAGTAAATTTTTACTCGAATTAGCAAATGGTAAATTAATTTCAGCAGATAATATATGTCGGAATCGAGAAATTAAACTGGTTAGCGAAACATTTAAGATTGACTTGATACCAGTAGAGTTAGGGAGATTTGATGTGATAATCGGTATGGACTGGTTGAAAGAAGTGAAAGCAGAGATCGTTTGTTACAAAAATGCAATTCGCATTATACGAGAAAAAGGAAAACCCTTAATGGTGTACGGAGAAAAGGGCAACACGAAGCTACGTCTTATTAGTAATTTGAAGGCACAGAAACTAATAAGAAAAGGTTCCTATGTTGTTCTAGCACACGTCGAGAAAGTACCAACTGAAGAAAAGAGCATCAATGATGTTCCCGTCGCAAAAGAATTTCCCGATGTATTTCCGAAAGAATTACCGGGATTACTCCACATCGATCCGTTGAATTTCAAATAGATCTTGTACCAGGAGCTGCACCAATAGCTCGTGCTCCTTACAGACTTTCACCCAGCGAGATGAAAGAACTGCAAAGCCAATTACAAGAACTTTTAGAGCGTGGTTTCATTCGACCAAGCACATCACCGTGGGGAGCTCCTGTTTTGTTTGTCAAGAAGAAAGATGGTACATTCAGGTTGTGTATCGACTACCGAGAGTTGAACAAACTTACCATCAAGAACCGCTACCCACTACCGAGAATCGATGACTTATTTGATCAACTACAAGGCTCGTCTGTTTATTCAAAATATTGACTTACGTTCCAGGTATCATCAAATGCGGGTGAAAGAAGATGATATTCCAAAGACTGCTTTCAGAACACGTTACGGTCATTACGAGTTTATGGTCATGCCATTTGGTTTAACTAATGCACCAGCTGTGTTCATGGACCTTATGAACCGAGTGTGTGGACCATACCTTGACAAGTTTGTTATTGTTTTCATTGATGACATACTTATTTACTCAAAGAATGACCAAGAACACGGTGAACAATTGAGAAAGGTGTTAGAAGTATTGAGAAAGGAAGAATTGTACGCTAAGTTTTCAAAGTGTGCATTTTGGTTGGAAGAAGTTCAATTCCTCGGTCACATAGTGAACAAAGAGGGTATTAAGGTGAATCCGGCAAAGATAGAAACTGTTGAAAAGTGGGAAACCCCGAAAACTCCGAAACACATACGCCAGTTTTTAGGACTAGCTGGTTACTACAGAAGGTTCATCCAAGACTTTTCCAGAATAGCAAAACCCTTGACTGCATTAACGCATAAAGGGAAGAAATTTGAATGGAAGGATGAACAAGAGAAAGCGTTTCAGTTATTGAAGAAAAAGTTAACTACGGCACCTATATTGTCATTACCTGAAGGGAATGATGATTTTGTGATATATTGTGACGCCTCAAAGCAAGGTCTCGGTTGTGTATTAATGCAACGAACAAAAGTAATTGCTTATGCGTCTAGACAATTGAAGATTCACGAACAAAATTATATGACGCATGATTTGGAATTAGGCGCGGTTATTTTTGCATTAAAGACTTGGAGGCACTACTTATATGGGGTCAAAAGTATTATATATACCGACCACAAAAGTCTTCAACACATATTTAATCAAAAACAACTGAATATGAGTCAGCGTAGGTGGATTGAATTGTTGAATGATTACGACTTTGAGATTCGTTACCACCCGGGGAAGGCAAATGTGGTAGCCGACGCCTTGAGCAGGAAGGACAGAGAACCCATTCGAGTAAAATCTATGAATATAATGATTCACAATAACCTTACTACTCAAATAAAGGAGGCGCAACAAGGAGTTTTAAAAGAGGGAAATTTAAAGGATGAAATACCCAAAGGATCGGAGAAGCATCTTAATATTCGGGAAGATGGAACCCGGTATAGGGCTGAAAGGATTTGGGTACCAAAATTTGGAGATATGAGAGAAATGGTACTTAGAGAAGCTCATAAAACCAGATACTCAATACATCCTGGAATGGGGAAGATGTACAAGGATCTCAAGAAACATTTTTGGTGGCTGGGTATGAAAGCCGATGTTGATAAATACGTAGGAGAATGTTTGACGTGTTCTAAGGTCAAAGCTGAGCATCAAAAACCATCAGGTCTACTTCAACAACCCGAAATCCCGGAATGGAAATGGGAAAACATTACCATGGATTTCATCACTAAATTGCCAAGGACTGCAAGTGGTTTTGATACTATTTGGGTAATAGTTGATCGTCTCACCAAATCAGCACACTTCCTGCCAATAAGAGAAGATGACAAGATGGAGACATTAGCACGACTGTATTTGAAGGAAGTCGTCTCCATACATGGAATACCAATCTCTATTATCTCTGATAGGGATGGCAGATTTATTTCAAGATTCTGGCAGACATTACAGCAAGCATTAGGAACTCGTCTAGACATGAGTACTGCCTATCATCCACAAACTGATGGGCAGAGTGAAAGGACGATACAAACGCTTGAAGACATGCTACGAGCATGTGTTATTGATTTCGGAAATAGTTGGGATCGACATCTACCGTTAGCAGAATTTTCCTACAACAACAGCTACCATTCAAGCATTGAGATGGCGCCGTTTGAAGCACATTATGGTAGAAAGTGCAGGTCTCCGATTTGTTGGAGTGAAGTGGGGGATAGACAGATTACAGGTCCAGAGATAATACAAGAAACTACCGAGAAGATCATCCAAATTCAACAACGGTTGAAAACCGCCCAAAGTCGACAAAAGAGCTACGCTGACATTAAAAGAAAAGATATATAATTTGAAATTGGAGAGATGGTCATGCTTAAAGTTGCACCTTGGAAAGGCGTTGTTCGATTTGGTAAACGAGGGAAATTAAATCCAAGGTATATTGGACCATTCAAGATTATTGATCGTGTCGGACCAGTAGCTTACCAACTTGAGTTACCTCAACAACTCGCGGCTGTACATAACACTTTCCACGTCTCGAATTTGAAGAAATGTTTTTCTAAAGAAGATCTCACTATTCCATTAGATGAAATCCAAATCAACAAAAAACTTCAATTCATCGAAGAACCCGTCGAAATAATGGATCGTGAGGTTAAAAGACTTAAGCAAAACAAGATACCAATTGTTAAGGTTCGATGGAATGCTCGTAGAGGACCTGAGTTCACCTGGGAGCGTGAAGATCAGATGAAGAAGAAATACCCTCATCTATTTCCAGAAGATTCGTCAACACCTTCAACAGCTTAAAATTTCGGGACGAAATTTATTTAACGGGTAGGTACTGTAGTGACCCGAACTTTTCCATGTTTATATATATTAATTGAGATTGATATTTACATGATTAAATGTTTCCAACATGTTAAGCAATCAAACTTGTTAAGACTTGATTAATTGAAATAGGTTTCATATAGACAATTGACCACCCAAGTTGACCGGCAATTCACGAACGTTAAAACTTGTAAAAACTATATGATGACATATATATGGATATATATATATATAGTTAACATGATATTATGATAAATAAACATATCATTAAGTATACTAACAATGAACCACATATGTAAAAACAAGACTACTAACTTAATGATTTTGAAACGAGACATATATGTAACGATTATCGTTGTAACGACATTTAATGTATATATATCATATTAACATATATTAATACATCATGATATCATGATAATATAATAATTTAACATCTCATTTGATATAATAAATATTGGGTTAACAACATTTAACAAGATCGTTAACTTAAAAGTTTCAAATCAACACTTACATGTAACGACTAACGATGACTTAACGACTCAGTTAAAATGTATATACATGTAGTGTTTTAATATGTATTCATACACTTTTGAAAGACTTCAAGACACTTATCAAAATACTTCTTCTTAACAAAAATGCTTACAATTACATTCTCGTTCAGTTTCATCAACAATTCTACTCGTATGCACCCGTATTCGTACTCGTACAATACACATCTTTTAGATGTATGTACTATTGGTATATATACTCCAATGATCAGCTCTTAGCAGCCCATGTGAGTCACCTAACACATGTGGGAACCATCATTTGGCAACTAGCATGAAATATCTCATAAAATTACAAAAATATGAGTAATCATTCATGACTTATTTACATGAAAACAAAATTACATATCCTTTATATCTAATCCATACACCAACTACCAAAAACACCTACAAACATTTTCATTCTTCAATTTTCTTCATCTAATTGATCTCTCTCAAGTTCTATCTTCAAGTTCTAAGTGTTCTTCACAAATTCTACAAGTTCTAGTTTCATAAAATCAAGAATACTTCCAAGTTTGCTAGCTTACTTCCAATCTTGTAGAGTGATCATCCAACCTTAAGAAATCTTTCTTATTTACAGTAAGATATATTTCTAATACAAGGTAATACTCATATTCAAACTTTGATTCAATTTATATAACTATAACAATCTTATTTCGAGTGAAAATCTTACTTGAACTGTTTTCGTGTCATGATTCTGCTTCAAGAACTTTCAAGCCATCCAAGGATCCTTTGAAGCTAGATCCATTTTTCTCATTTCCAGTAGCTTTATCCAGAAAACTTGAGATAGTAATGATGTTCATAACATCATTCGATTCATACATATAAAGCTATCTTATTCGAAGGTTTAAACTTGTAATCACTAGAACATAGTTTAGTTAATTCTAAACTTGTTCGCAAACAAAAGTTAATCCTTCTAACTTAACTTTTAAAATCAACTAAACACATGTTCTATATCTATATTATATGCTAACTTAATGATTTAAAACCTGGAAACACGAAAAACACTGTAAAACCGGATTTACGCCGTCGTAGTAACACCGCGGGCTGTTTTGGGTTAGTTAATTAAAAACTATGATAAATTTTGATTTAAAAGTTGTTCTTCTGGGAAAATGATTTTTCTTATGAACATGAAACTATATCCAAAAATCATGGTTAAACTCAAAGTGGAAGTATGTTTTCTAAAATGGTCATCTAGACGTCGTTCTTTCGACTGAAATGACTACCTTTACAAAAATGACTTGTAACTTATATTTCCGACTATAAACCTATACTTTTTCTGTTTATATTCATAAAATAGAGTTCAATATGAAACCATATCAATTTGATTCACTCAAAACGGATTTAAAATGAAGAAGTTATGGGTAAAACAAGATTGGATAATTTTTCTCATTTTAGCTACGTGAAAATTGGTAACAAATCTATTCCAACCATAACTTAATCAACTTGTATTGTATATTATGTAATCTTGAGATACCATAGACACGTATACAATGTTTCAACCTATCATGTCGACACATCTATATATATTTCGGAACAACTATAGACACTCTATATGTGAATGTTGGAGTTAGCTATACAGGGTTGAGGTTGATTCCAAAATATATATAGTTTGAGTTGTGATTAATACTGAGATACGTATACACTGGGTCGTGGATTGATTCAAGATAATATATATCGATTTATTTCTGTACATCTAACTGTGGACAACTAGTTGTAGGTTACTAACGAGGACAGCTAACTTAATAAACTTAAAACATCAAAATGTATTAAAAGTGTTGTAAATATATTTTGAACATACTTTGATATATATGTACATATTTGTTATAGGTTCGTGAATCGACCAGTGGCCAAGTCTTACTTCCCGACGAAGTAAAAATCTGTGAAAGTGAGTTATAGTCCCACTTTTAAAATCTAATATTTTTGAGATGAGAATACATGTAGGTTTTATAAATGATTTACAAAATAGACACAAGTACGTGAAACTACATTCTATGGTTGAATTATCGAAATCGAATATACCCATTTTTATTAAGTCTGGTAATCTAAGAATTAGGGAACAGACACCCTAACTGACGCGAATCCTAAAGATAGATCTATTGGGCCTAACAAACCCCATCCAAAGTACCGGATTCTTTAGTACTTCGAAATTTATATCATATCCGAAGGGTGTCCCGGAATGATGGGGATATTCTTATATATGTATCTTGTTAATGTCGATTACCAGGTGTTCACTATATGAATAATTTTTATCTCTATGTATGGGATGTGTATTGAAATATGAAATCTTGTGGTCTATTATTATGATTTGATAATATATAGGTTAAACCTATAACTCACCAACATTTTTGTTGACATTTTAAGCATGTTTATTCTCAGGTGATTATTAAGAGCTTCCGCTATCGCATACTTAAATAAGGACGAGATTTGGAGTCCATGCTTGTATGATATTGTGTAAAAACTGCATTCAAGAAATTTATTTCGTTGTAACATATTTGTATTGTAAACCATTATGTAATGGTCGTGTGTAAACAGGATATTATAGATTATCATTATTTGATAATCTACGTAAAGCTTTTTAAACCTTTATTGATGAAATAAAGGTTATGGTTTGTTTTAAGATGAATGCAGTCTTTGAAAAACGTCTCATATAGAGGTCAAAACCTCGCAACGAAATCAATTAATATGGAACGTTTTTAATCAATAAGAACGGGACATTTCAGTTGGTATCCGAGCGTTGGTCTTAGAGAACCAGAAAATTTGTATTAGTGTGTCTTATCGAGTTTGTTAGGATGCATTAGTGAGTCTGGACTTCGACCGTGTTTTCTTTAAAAATGATTGCTTAACATTTTTTGTTGGAAACTATATATTATTAACATGTAATTATTATGTGATATATTAATCTCTTAACATGTTTGATATTGTGTGATAGATGTCTACCTCTAGAACAAGTCCCATTGACTCACCTAATAATAATGAAGAGTCAAATGTAAATTGGAATGATTCGTGGACTGATTCACAAGTTCCCGAAGAAGAACCGGAAGAAGAGTCGGAACCGGAAGAAGAATCGGAACCGGAAGAAGAAATAGAACCAGTGGGGGAAATAATAAAACGGTTAAGTAAAAGAAAATCCTCAACCAACCGACCAAGGTTAATTATGGTCAATGGTGTTTCCGCCAAGGAAGCAAAGTATTGGGAGGATTACCAATTCTCTGATGAATCGGATTTTCGATGATGTTATAGAAATTACCCCAACACAATTTAATAAGGCAAAAGAGAACAATAAGGGAAAGGGCACAAAAATAGAGAAATTTGATTCCAAACTCGATGAACTTTATATGTATCGTCAACACCCGTATTTCTTAAGTTGTGACAATAACCCGGGAACCTCTAAACCACCAGGTTTTTTCTAAACCAATGTGGAAAACGACGGCTCGTATTAGGGGAACATCATATATCCCTAGAAACTTGGCAAAACGAACCAAAACCGAAGAAGAAGAAACGAGCGAGTTGGAATAAGATAGTGGTATTCGTGTGGTGTAATATATGTAATATAGTGTGCTTATGGTTTATGATATATGTAAAAATTGCTTGTATTAATAAGTATTTTTTTATGAATCTAACTCTTATCTATTTTACAGTATAAAAACACAAAATGGATAGACAACCTAATATTTTAAGAGACCTACCCGGAGACATGATTGATGAAATATTGTCTAGAGTTGGTCAGAATTCCTCGGCACAACTATTTAAGGCGAGATCAGTTTGTAAGACATTCAAAGAACGTTCCAAGAATGCCTTGGTTTATAAAAGGCTTTCGTTCGAAATATGGGGGATATCACATTGGGAAATCCATAAGTTACGATGTGTTTACTTTGACGCATATATTGTGGGGAACCCAAATGCTATTGTAAAATTTTGAAGTTTTGAAATTGCCAAAGTGCTCACTTGCACGCTTGATGTGTGAACCGCACGATTGACCACACGTTTGAGGTTAACTGTATGGATGACCCTGATCAATCTTGTCATAAGACAATTTGGTCATACGCACGTGTGATTTAGGTGAGACGCGCGTTTGATGGTGGATCGTGTGATCAAACGCACGGTTGATCACGAGAGTATAAATAGGGGTGATGAGCTCAACAGCTCACACTTGTGCACCCAACTCATTTTCTCTCTCTAAATTCGATCATCACTGATCAAGCTTTGGTTTGCATCGAACGTTAAGCATCTTTAGACGATTCCAGCGCCACTTATTAGGTATGATTTCATCGAGTTTTAGTACCTTAATTTGTTGTTTTAATGAGTCGAAACCCTAAGTGTGTACAACTCGAATTTCATGAAATTGAAGGTTGTTTTGGTGTGTATCTGTAATTGTTTTGTGTTTAACGGTACCTTATAATGCTATCTTGATGTAAATCGGTCCATAAAATGCACAATTATGTGATTTTGTTGATTTGAAAAAGGCATTTAATATTCGGTTTCATCAGACATGCACGAGTAATGTCACTCGCACGCGTGAGACATGACTCGCACGAGTCAGCGCATGGTTGATGATCAACCGTGTGGACCTTTGAGCTCACTCGTTTGTCTTGATTTTATTGATCACTCATCTGCAAGAGCTGACACGTGTGATTAACCGCACGAGGCACCACACGGTTGAATCACTCGCTTAGAATTTTTGCCTCAACCGTGTACTTTGTCTAAAACCATATTACTGCTCAAACGTGTCAACAGTGATACGAGTGACTATATCACTTGCACGGTTGATCTCTCAGCCGAACGTGTGACACTGTCACTCGCACGTTTCATCATGTTCAACACTTTTATGATGCGTTGATGCAAATGCTTTAATGCTTTATGTTGATTGATTTATATATCTAACATCTCTGTTATCGTTTCAGTTTCTGTTTAGATATCATCAGATGGCAGAACAACAAGTAAACATTCCAGTTGATAACATTGAAGGACAGGGGGAGCAACAAGTTAATCCACAAGCTAATCCTCAAGCTAATCCTATCAATCCACCTGCTCAACAAGAGATTCCGTTAGAAATGGGAAAACTGAATAATCAAGTCGCTCTTTATGATACTACTCTTGAAAGAGGTTCTCACTTTAAGGAGATTGTCGAGTTTCTTAAGAGATCAAGGATACACACTGCTATTTCTACTAAATGCACTGCTTACTACAGTCATCAGAGAGAGTTCTGGAGAAATGCTGTGTTGGATGTTTGATAATGCTAAAAACAAACATATATTTCATAGCATTATCCCTCAAGAAAGACAAGCTTTTAGTTGCAATTGTTCTATTTACAAGTAATATTCGTTTAAATAATAAAAGGTGAAGACAAAAGACAGATTCGACGAATTGAAGACGCAAACGACCAAAAAGCTCAAAAGTACAAAGTACAATCAAAGTGGTTCCAATTATTGATGAGAAACGTCTCAAAATTAAAAGATTACAAGACGCGAAACGCAAAATACAAGATATTAAATTGTACGCAAGGACGTTCGAAAATCCGAAATCGGGACCAAAGTCAACTCTCAACGCTCGACGCAACGGACTAAAAATTACAAGTCAACTATGCACATAAATATAATATAATATTTAAATAATTCTTAAAATTATTTATATATTATATTTATTTATTAAACCGTCGGCAAAGCTAGGAAACAAATCATGTGAGCTGGAAAAAGTGGCCATGCGATCGCATGGCCTGGAAGGCAAAAATCCATGCGATCGTATGGCAGTAGGTAGCAGGCCACATCTATAAATTTCGCGTGTTTTGGCTCAGTTTAACACATCTTTTTCTTTCCTTTCTCTGAACGTAAACACACACACACACACACACACACATATATATATATATATATATATATATATATATATATATATATATATATATATATATATATATATATATATATATATATATATATATATATATATATTATAATTTTAATTTTAATTTTAATTTTAATAATAATAAGGGTATGTTAGCGAATGTTGTAAGGGTGTAAGTCGAAATTCTGTCCGTGTAACGCTACGCTATTTTTAATCACTGTAAGTTATGGTTAATGTTATTTTTAAATTAATGTCTCGTAGCTAAGTTATTATTATGCTTATTTAATGCTGAAGTAATCGTGATGTTGGGCTAAATATTAAAATTGGGTAATTGGGCTTTGGACCATAATTGGGTTTTGGACAAAAGAACGACACTTGTGGAAATTAGACAATGGGCTATTAATGGGTTTTATATTAACTAAATGATACCTCGTTGATTTAATACATAGACTCATAATTTGACGTATTTATATATAACCACATACGCTTGACTGGGTACGGTGGGCGGGATATCTATAAATACCAATAATTGTTCATTTTACAGGACACGGGATTGGATTAATAGTTAATAGACTCGTTGAAACAGGGGTGGATTACATTCAAGGGTAATTGGTGTAATTGTTAACAAAGTAGTAAAACCTTGGACTACACGCAGTCGATAACCTGGTGTATTCATTAAACAAAGTATTAAGACCTTGTTACAATTCGAATCCCCAGTTAGTTGGAATATTTGACTTCGGGAATAAGAATAATTTGACGAAGACTTCCGCATTTTATGATTATGACTGATGGACTATTATGGACAAATCCGTATGGACATATCAAATAATCCAGGACAAAGGACAATTAACCCCTGGGAATAAACTAAAAATAACATGTCGAACTTCATGATTACGGAAGTTTAAATAAGCGTAATTTATATATTTCATATTTAATTGCACTTTTAATTATCGCACTTTTATTTATTGTCATTTTATTTAATTGCATTTTTAATTATCGTACTCTTTAATTATCGCAATTTTATTTTATCGCACTTTTATTTATCGCAATTTCATTATCGTTATTTACTTTACGTTTTAAATTAAGTCTTTTATATAATTAATATTTTACATTAGGTTTTAACTTCGACTAAAGTTTTAAAATTGACAAACCGGTCATTAAACGGTAAAAACCCCCTTTTTATAATAATAATATTACTTATATATTTTTGTATTTTTACAAATTTAGTTTTTAAAAATATAGCGTTAAGCTTGGCTAAAGATCCCTGTGAAACGAACCGGACTTACTAAAAACTACACTACTGTACGATTAGGTAAACTGCCTATAAGTGTTGTAGCAAGGTTTAGGTATATCCATTCTATAAATAAATAAATATCTTGTGTAAAATTGTGTCGTATTTAATAGTATTTCGTTGTAAAATTAATACTATTTCCTAGTACACCTCGCACACATCAAGTATTTTTGGCGCCGCTGCCGGGGAAATTGCTTAAACGCCGTAAGCGAAATGCTATATATATTAAAAAAATTTTATTAATTTTTAGTTTACTTTTATAAAAATACGCTTTTGTAAAAATACATTTTAATATAAAAAAAATATAAAAAAAAACAAAATTTATATATTTTTAAGAGATTGTTAAATATATAAGTTTTATAAAGTTTCTTTATTTTTATTTTAGTTTGTAAAAATATAAGTTTTATTTAAATATTTTGTATAAATATAAAACAGAAAATTAAAACAGCAAAAAAAAATATATAAAAACACTCTTGGCCCGTTACTGTAGCAGTCCAGATCATGGCCCGAAACCCTCGCTCATGCGACCGCATGAGCCCGAAGGCAAAAATTAATGCGATCGCATGAAGTACTCTGACACGCCACAGTTTGACTTTCCACAGCATTAATTACGGAGTATTTATTATTATTATTATTCTAAACCCTAATTAGGGTTAGTTAATTAAATAATTAATTTAGTTTTTGTTTTAGTTTTTAGTTTTAATTTGTATTTTAAGTATTAATTAGATTTAATAAATTATAAAATTAATAATTTTATAAAATAAATAACATAAAAATAATATTTTTATAAAAATTGTACTTTTTACAACTTTAAGTTTTATTTTTAAATTTCGTACCTTTTTAATCGTTTTTTCGTAATATTTGTATTTTTCGTTCGTATTTAGTTTTAATTCATAGTTTTTGCCATAGTTATTTTTATTTCTAGATTTTTAGGCTTTGCCGTAAAATCCCTTAAGTGCTTTTTCTTTAGACTAAGATTTAAGTGCTTTAGAATTTTGCGACGCTGTTCTAAGATTTTAATTTCTTTATAATCGTCATCCAGTCGACCAAGTACTCCAATTCAAATTTCCGATAATCCATTTTTTGAACCCGACCTCACAATCGAGAATCCGGAGAATATTCAGGGACAATTCATAGATCCTGAACCACTAATATTTCCTTCGGAACCACCAATCATTCAAACAGAGATTGTTGAGGAACCTACCATTAAATCAGAATCCTCTAGTGATTCAGATTCAATAAATTCAATCATGGAAAATCTGGAACCTCTAAGTATGGAAGAACGAATGCGAGCTAAACGCACTGGCCAAGGTCACGCAATTACTCAACCAGACATTAATGCGCCAGATTATGAAATCAAAGGACAAATTCTAGACATGGTAACAAATCAATGCCAATTTAGTGGTGCGCCGAAGGAAGATCCAAACGAACATCTTCGAACCTTTAATAGGATCTGTACTCTATTTAAAATAAGAGAAGTAGAGGATGAACAGATATATCTCATGTTATTTCCCTGGACTTTAAAGGGAGAAGCCAAAGATTGGTTAGAATCGTTACCTGAAGGGGCGATTGATACATGGGACGTTTTAGTTGAAAAATTTCTTAAACAATTCTTTCCGGCAACTAAAGCCGTGAGACTTCAAGGAGAAATTGTTACGTTCAAACAAAAACCAAATGAAACTTTATATGAAGCATGGACAAGATTTGGAAAGTTATTAAGAGGATGTCTGCAACATGGTTTAGACACCTGTCAAATAGTACAAATATTCTACCAAGGATGCGACATCACTACACGAAAAGACATCGATATAGCAGCTGGTGGTTCCATTAAGAAGAAAATAGCAACTGACGCTTACAAAATTATTGATAACACTGCTTCCCACTCACATGAGTGGCACCAAGAAAAAGATATCGTTAGATCATCTAAAGCAACTAGAGCCGATTCTAGCCATGACTTAGATTCCATTTCCGCAAAGATAGATGCTGTCGAGAGACGAATGGAAAAGATGACTAAGGATATTCACTCAATAAGAATTAGTTGTGAGCAGTGTGGAGGACCACATTTGACAAAAGATTGTCTCAGTATTGAACTAACAATGGAACAAAGAGAGAATGTTTCATACATAAACCAAAGGCCTGGAAATAATTATCAGAATAATTATCAACCGCCAAGACCAATCTACAATCAAAATCAGAATTATAACCGAAATGTTCCATACAACAACCAACAAGGTCCAAGCAATCAACAAGTATCCAATAATACTTACAACCAGCAAAGACCTATTTTTCAAAACAAACCACCACAAACCGATGTTAAAAAGCCAAATTTAGAAGATATGATGTCGAAGCTAGTTGAATCTCAACCACAGTTTTTCACATCTCAGAAACAAACCAATGAACAAAATGCTCAAGCATTTAGAAATCAACAAGCTTCTATTCAAAATCTTGAACAAGAAGTAAGCAACCTAGCAAGGTTAATAGGTGAAAGAAAACCGGGAAGTCTACCTAGTGATACAAATGCTAACCCTCGGAATGAAACAGCTAAAGCCATTACCACAAGAAGTGGTATTACACTTAAACCACCTGAAATGCCTGTAATTTCTGATGAAGCTATTCCTACTCCACAAGAACCACAACCTGAGCAAGAAAAGGAAACAGAACCGGTAGTTGAAAAGGTTAATGAAGATAACACAGTTAAGGCTAAACCTTATGTTAAACCATACCAACCACCACTTCCTTACCTGAGTAAAATGAGAAAAGAGAAACTTGAAGCCGAGCAATCTAAATTCTTGGATATGTTTAAACAAATAAATGTCAATCTTCCTTTCATTGATGTGATTTCAGGAATGCCTAGATATGCTAAATTCTTGAAAGATCTAATCACTAATAGAAAGAAAATGGAAGAACTCTCGGCTGTTACTTTGAATGCTAATTGTTCTGCAGTTCTTTTGAATAAGATACCAGAAAAATTATCTGATCCAGGAAGTTTCACGATTCCATGTTTTCTGGGTAGTCTTAGTTCAATAGAAGCATTGGCAGACTTAGGTGCTAATATAAATTTAATGCCGTATTCACTATACGCTAAACTAGACCTTGGAGAATTGAAACCAACACGAATAAGCATACAACTAGCCGATCGATCAGTAAAATATCCTAGAGGGATAATGGAGAACATGCTAGTTAAAGTTGGTACTTTAGTATTTCCAGTAGATTTTGTTATTCTGGACATGGAAGAAGATTCTCGAGTTCCTCTCATATTAGGAAGACCATTCTTAAATACGGCTAAAGCAATAATAGACGTGTTTGGTAAGAAACTGACCCTAAGTATAGAGGACGAGAGTGTTACCTTTTCTGTTGATAGAGCAATGCAACAACCGCAATCTGCAGATGATACATGTTATTATATTCAAACTATAGATTCATATGCAGAATTGTTAGAAGAATTTCCAGAATTACAAGGAACAGGAGAATGTTCTTTAGGAGAAGGAACTGAACCAATTGATGAAACTGAAATGTTAGCTATACTTATGGCTAATGGATATGAACCAATAACAGAAGAAATTCAAATGCTAAAAGAAGAAGACAGATATCGATATAAATCATTGATAGAAGAACCACCGACATTAGAATTAAAGCCACTTCCAAACCATTTGGAATATGCTT
This sequence comes from Rutidosis leptorrhynchoides, assembly GCF_046630445.1. NCBI lineage: Eukaryota > Viridiplantae > Streptophyta > Magnoliopsida > Asterales > Asteraceae > Rutidosis > Rutidosis leptorrhynchoides. The sequence goes on along the minus strand of NC_092335.1, from coordinate 346,950,575 downwards.
ATTTACATGGTGAAACTGAATTACCTGTAATAATATCATCTTCTCTTACTGAAACTGAAAAATCTCAACTCATTTCTGTGTTAAAAGCTCATAAACCAGCTATTGCATGGAAGATTCATGATATTAAAGGAATAAGTCCTTCGTATTGTACACATAAAATCCTTATGGAAGAAGGTCATAAAATGTATGTGCAACGCCAACGAAGACTAAATCCTAATATGCAAGATGTTGTTAAGAAAGAAATTATTAAACTGCTAGATGCAGGTTTAATTTATCCAATTTCTGATAGTCCATAGGTACACCCAGTTCAATGCGTGCCTAAGAAGGGTGGCATGACTGTTATCACAAATGAGAAAAATGAGCTTATTCCTACTAGGACTGTAACAGGATGGCGTGTTTGTATTGATTATAGAAAATTAAATGACGCCACCAGAAAAGATCACTTTCCCTTACCTTTTATTGATCAAATGTTGGAAAGATTAGCCGGAAATAGTTGCTATTGTTTTCTTGATGGTTTTTCCGGATATTTTCAAATTCCAATAGCACCCGAGGACCAAGAGAAAACCACATTCACGTGCCCTTATGGTACTTTTTCTTACAAACGCATGCCATTTGGACTTTGCAACGCCCCTGCAACCTTTCAAAGGTGTATGATGGCGATTTTTCATGACATGATAGAAGAATGCATGGAAGTTTTCATGGATGACTTTTCAATCTTCGGTGATACATTTGAATCATGTCTAGTTAATCTTGAACGAATGCTTATTAGATGCGAACAATCAAATCTAGTACTTAATTGGGAGAAATGCCATTTCATGGTTAAAGAAGGCATCGTTCTTGGCCATAAAATCTCAAATGAAGGAATTGAAGTGGATAGAGCTAAAGTAGATGTAATTGCTAAACTTCCAAATCCCACCAATGTTAGAGGAGTTAGGAGTTTTCTAGGGCATGCCGGTTTTTACCGACGTTTCATAAAAGATTTTTCTAAAATTGCCACTCCTATGAATAAACTCCTAGAAAAGGATGCTCCATTCATCTTTTCAGATGAATGCATCAAATCTTTTAATATTCTTAAAGAAAAACTTACTAATGCGCCGATCATGATAACTCCAAATTGGAATCTGCCATTTGCACTAATGTGCGATGCAAGTGATTTTGCAATGGGAACCGTTTTAGGACAAAGGATTGAAAAACAATTTCAACCTATTTATTATGCTAGTAAGACGTTACAAGGAGCACAAACGAACTATACAACTACTGAAAAAGAACTCCTTGCTATTGTCTTTGCTTTTGACAAATTTCGATCATATCTCGTTCTAGCTAAAACGGTGGTCTATACCGACCATTCTTTAGATACCTATTTTCGAAACAAGATGCCAAACCACGATTAATGCGTTGGATCTTACTCTTACAAGAGTTCGATATTGAAATCCGAAATAAAAAGGGAGCAGAAAATCTCGTCGCCGATCATCTTTCTCGTCTTGAAAATCCTAAATTAGAAGTTCTAAATGAATCGGCCATACAAGACAACTTTCCTGATGAATATCTATTGAAGATAGATTATAATGAAATTCCATGGTTTGCAGACTATGCAAACTATTTAGTATGTGGATTCCTTGAAAAAGGATTGTCGTACCAAAAACGAAAGAAATTCTTTAGTGATATAAAACACTATTTCTGGGAAGATCCACATTTATTTAAAAGTTGTCCCGATGGAATAATACGCCGATGTGTATTCGGAGATGAAGCTAGTAAAATATTAAACCATTTTCACACAGGACCAACAGGAGGGTATTATGGGCCTCAACTAACAGCAAGAAAAGTTTACGATGCTGGATTCTATTGGCCTACAATTTTCAAAGACGCACACCTTCTTTGCAAATCCTGTGATGCTTGTCAAAGGGCCAGAAAAATAAGTCAACGTGATGAAATGCCACAAAATGTCATTCAAGTATGTGAAGTATTTGACATTTGGGGTATTGACTTTATGGGTCCATTTCCAAAATCTCATAATAATCTATACATTCTCGTTGTCATTGATTATGTATCTAAATGGGCGGAAGCACAAGCTCTCCCAACTAACGATGCACGAGTTGTAGTCAACTTTTTAAAACGTCTTTTTGCAAGGTTTGGAACACCAAAAGCTTTAATAAGTGATTGGGGTACTCATTTTTGTAATAATCAAATTGAGAAAGTTCTCAAAAGATATGGAGTAACTCATAAAATCTCCACCGCTTATCATCCACAAACAAGTGAACAAGTTGAAAATACCAACCGAGCTTTAAAACGTATTCTAGAGAAAACCGTAGGATCAAATCCGAAGGAATGGTCCATTAAATTGGAGGATGCACTCTGGCTTTTAGAACAGCCTACAAAACTCCAATTGAAACCACACCTTTCAAACTCGTTTACGGAAAAGCATGTCATCTTCCAGTAGAAATTAAACATAAAGCATTTTGGGCTTTGAAGACATGTAATCTTGATTTACATTAAGCTGGACGTCTACGATTAAGTCAACTAAACGAATTAGAAGAATTAAGACTTGAGGCATACGAAAATTCGTTAATCTATAAAGAAAGAACAAAGAAATGGCATGATAAAAGAATCAGAAGTTCAAAAGAATTTAAAGAAGGAGACAGAGTTCTTCTTTTCAATTCAAGATTCAAGCTATTTCCTGGAAAATTGAAATCAAGATGGTCTGGACCATTCATAGTCAAAAGAGTTTTCCCATATGGAACAATAGAGTTAATAAATTCAAATGGGATTGAATTTAAAGTTAATGGTCACAGAGTTAAACATTACATACATGGTCCGATGGAAGTTGACAATGAAGTCAATCATAATTTCACCACCCAAGAAAACCTTCAAAATGAAAACCTAAATATGTTATCAACAACATATGAAAAATCAAAATTGGAAAATAGGGAGGATTCAAATTGGAGTGATGAAGAAGAATTCTTATACAAACCTCCCATTCCAAGAAACGAAGAAAAATGTGAACAAGAAGTTCAAATAGAAGTGAAAGAACCAAGAAAAGAACACCCGAAAAAGGTTTACAAACTAACTCGGCTTACTAAATTAGGAGACCCGGGTGAATTTATCATTTCTTGCTTGCTTAATGATGGTGCTGTATATAATGGACTCGCAGATTTAGGAGCAAGTGCAAATATTATGCCTCTTTTCTTATACAAAAAATTAGGTATGGGTAAATTAAAAACAACCAAAATATGTGTTCAATCATTTGACCTAACCATTAAACACCCGGTTGGAATAGCAAGTAATTTACTTGTTAACGTGGGAAGTTTGATCTTTGTTGCAAACTTCATAGTGATTAATATGGAGGAAAACCTTGATATTCCTCTAATTTTAGGTCGCCCATTTTTAGCAACCACCGAGGCGTTCATTGATATAAGAGAAGGTAGAATGACACTTAGGGATGGTGATAAATCAATCACCTTTGTGAACCGAAAGTTTAGATCTCCACCAACCAAAACTGTTAGACCAATAAAAATACATAAGTGTGGAGAAGATGAAGAAACACTTAATGATGATCCGATCACAAAGAACCACGTTGATGATACGAAATTAGATGAACCCATTTTTAACAGTTCAACAAAGAAACTTTATAAATGGATTCACGATGCTAAGATTAAGGGAAACTTTTAGTTATGTAACCGATTAGTATCCAATTTATCGCCAAAAGAAAAGGCGATGTTAGTTGAATTTGTGAAAGTTACGGAGGAAATCAACAAATGGATTGAAGCAAAAGTTAGAGATATACAAATTGTTGATGATCCAATTGAAAATAACGTTAATCACGATTTCAACACCACATCTAAATAAGTGTGAGGAGGTTCGAATCTTTTAAGGATAATATGTATTTCTGTTAGAGTTAGATATTCTGTTTTTATGTAGTTCTCGAGAATGGAATCCGAATGGTCTTTCCCTAGCAGACCCTAAAGAACTAGTCTTCTCCCCCCATTCTGAATTTTTATTTTTTTTAGGTTTTACGAGATGAAGACTTCCTGTGAATTAAACCTTGGTCTAATGCTACACGCTTTGATCACTAAACGTAATAATGACACCCATCCAAGTGAATTGGTATCATTAATCAGAGGTAAATTGGACGGAGTAAGAAAATAATCCAGGAACAAAAATAATAAGTTACATTTTGGTAAAGGAAAATCGAAATCCGCAGTGAAAAGAAGAGCACGACACCTTGAAAGATGTCACAAATGCGGAAAATGGTCACACGAAGGAAAATGCTCGACGAATCAGATATATTCCAATACCGAATTCGTTACTTTATGCAGAGATGGACCGTTCATATGTTTCGAAGAAAAAACGTTGAATGCTCGAGGTTACGCCTATGTAGCTATGGAAAACCAATTAGTCCGACTATCTTATGAGTGGGCTAAAACAGGTCACTGAAAATTCCATTTCACAGGTAAGTATGTACAGTTTTTATTTTTATTTTATTGCTTTTAACCTTTTGATATTAAACGCTAAATTGTTCGCTATAAAGTATTAAATTGATACTCAATAAAATTAGGTTTTGCGACTGAAATTATTGATATCATACAAAAATTTATTACATCACTGCTAAATTTACCGTTTATTCTTAAGGTATAAATATCTTTAATCAATCAACCCAAAATATTTCAGAAATTCGTCAGGAGTAAAACTAGGTAATATAGCCGAAATTACTTTACTGAAAAGAGTATCGTATATTTTTGATAATATTTGATTGATTAAAGTGGGATAAAAGACCAAAAAGATTTTTAATTTTTAATTTTACTATGTTTTTAAATTTAATATATAAATATTAAATTAATATTGTAAAACTTTTAAAATCAATATATTTAAGTTTGTAAATATTTGAAAAAATTTATATTTTTAATATAAGTGTGTATGTATAAAAACAAAATTATAATATAAATTTGGTGTGAATTTTTAAAATTTTAATAATATGAATTTTTAATTTTATGCATTTAAGTTTGGTGTGAATTTAAAAACAAAAAATTTACTTTATTTCGTTAAGTTAAAAATATGATTTTTAAAATTCGTCGTAAGTTGAAGACTAGATCATTGAACCGAAATTGCTTTATCCAAGGGAGGGACGAAAACTTCTATTATCATTATTTTTAGCCTTATTGAATTAAAGTATGCCAAAAACATTTTTTTAAAAAAACCCAAAAACCTTTGTTTTTAAAACTGCGCTTAAAATTGACAAATTTTAAAATTTTGTCGAGGGACGGACTAGGACATCGTTCCGAAACGCCCTCATCCTAGAAAGAAACAAAATTTTAAAATTTAATTTATTTATATATTTTAAAAAGTGTAAGGTTTTATAAAAAAAAAAAGCGCCAAAATACATTGTACCCGAACCCCATGCGATCGTGTAACGTCCTCCCAATAGGGTCTGGAAGAAACGTTACTAATATCAAATAAACCAACATATTATAATACGAGAACAATACTAAATGAGAAAATTTAACTTTATTGAGTACGCAGCGGAAAATGAAATGTCGTTACAATAATGGAAATAACGATAAAGTAATTGTTCATATGCAGAAGTAATAAATGCGATATCTCTTGATCCTAAGTCCAAGTAGCATCACATAAGTAGTAGATAAAAAAGCTTGAATCAAACAGCACCTGAGACAAAACATGCTAAAGTGTCAACCAAAAAGGTTGAGTGAAGTTCATAGGTTTAACAAAAGTAGTTATCGTTGTTTTTAGACCACAAGATTTAGTTGTAAAGTTGATCTCCCGCAGGATCAAAAAGTAGATCTCGCAGATCCAAAAGTTATGCCAGTGCGTGATATTTAGACTAAACGTTCAAGTTTGCCCCATGACAAGTTGTGTCTGTCCTTGTCGGTTTAAATTTCATTATCAAGTAATACAAAGACTGAGTCAAATGTATCGGGGACGTTACTCCCGATAGGCCTACCCCCAATAAATAAGCATGCCGCAGCACTTAAAAATATCACTGTAGGGACTTAGTCGGACATAGCCGGGTATAGCATAGTTTTAACATTTGGTACTGATATTTAGACTAGACTTTCAAGTTTACCCCGTGTCAAGTTATCGTTTATACTTGTCGGTTGGGGGCTTGCTGGTCATAGCCCAACATATCACAGTTTAATAGTAGATACGTGTAAGTACTGATATTTAGACTAGACTTTCAAGTTTACCCCGTAACAAGTTATCGTTTATACTTATCGGTTGGGGGCTAGCTGGTCATAGTCCAACATATCACAGTTTAATAGTTAATACGTGTAAAACAGTTATAAAAGTTGTGCATGTATTCTCACCCCAAAAGTTATAAAACACTTATGAAACAGTAAAAAAATGGGGCTATGAATTCACGTATATAAATATTGTAAAACAGTTATTAAAATATTGCATGTTAAAAATTTAAAAGCAAGCATGTGTCTCACCCCATAGTTTCAAAACAGTAATGAAATAGTAAAAAGTGGGGCTATGAAATTTACGTAGATAAATATTGTAAAACAATTATTAAAATATTGCATGTTAAAAATTTAAAAGCAAGCATGTGTCTCACCCCATAGTTTCAAAACAGCAATGAAATAGTAAAAAGTGGGGCTATGAAATTCACCTTAGTAAGTAGAGAGAGTTATTCCTCGGAATAGAGAGTTGAACGAGTGAGCAGGAAAGTTAACCTATTGACATTTAAGAGTAGTTAAGTGTTTTGCCCATGTTTAAGTTTAAGTATGTGTTTAAGTATAGTTTGTTTTACTAAGTTTCTATTCCTAGTAAGTTACTATTTTTATAAAGTTTCTATTTTTAGAAAGTTTCTTATTTTACTAAGTTTCTATGACTAGAGAGTTTCTACTTTTATGTGTGTTTCCATTTTAGGATACTTGCCGTATTAGATAAGCTTCCAATCACCCCTTTCCCTTCGAATGGCTAATTTAGATCTAGGGGCTTGAGCCATAGGACCCTTTAAATCAGAAATCCAAACCCTCTGCCTAGAATCTCGTAGAAACCATTCGTCAAGAAAGTTCGAAGATCTATACATCTCTAATACATATCCCAAAATGTTTTTGTGCTACAATATAATTAGTAGGTTATAGGTGCTAGTAATAGTAATAGTGTATACATGTTAAGTACTAGTATAAGTAGTATTAGGGTTTCATTAATTAGGGTTAGTTAATTAAAGTAGTAATTAATAACTAGAGTTTAGTAATTAATGTCCTAGGGTTTCATAAATGTTTAGAGTTTAATTAATTAAGGTTTAAGAATTATAGTTTAGGTGTAATTAGGGTTTAAGGTTTTAATATGTATATGTATATGTATATATAATTCGTATATATATGTATATATATATATATATATATATATATATTTTTTTTACATGTATATATGTATATATAAATCTAGGTGTGTTTATGTATATACTTATGAATAACAAGTTTATAATATGAATATGAATTATCAAAGATCAAAGTTTATGTAAATAGTTTAGGGTTTATGTTATACCTTTGAAGATTCAAGATAATTAACAAAGAAAAGATGAACACGATGAAGATGGAAGATCAAAGCCTTGAAAATCTTGAAGAACTCCTTGAAGATTCTTGAAGAACACGAAGAACAAGCTTGAAGATCCGAATACCACAAGAGAGGGAGAGGGAGAGATTGTTTTTTAGAGAGGATTTTGGTGTGATTTGTGAATGAGAAACTAGGTGTTTATATAGTGCAAGTATTAGAGTGTTAGTCAACATAAGGATGTTCTAATTAATGATTTTATTTTGTTTTATAATTTTTAGTCAACAATAGGTGGTACTAGTTTATAATTAGTCAACATAAGGATGTACTAGTTTACACTTTATTTTTAGTCAACATAAGGATGTAAGATTTTTTTAGTCTCATTATTATTACTATTATTATTATTATTATTTTTACATTTACTACATGATAAGTATTATTTTCTTTTTACTAATTCATGACTTGTATATATTTAGTTCCCAATTGATTTATTATTTATATAAATGTCACTTTTTATTTATTACTTATAGGTTATTAGTTATAATATTACATAAATGCATAAATTTTAATTAGCAGTGAGTGTCGACTAACAGTTTATTATTTTCATCTTTTATTAACTTGTCAATTTTTGTACAAAGTTAATTAATATGTTTTCTAACTCTTAACACTTAACAATTGTTGATTAAAGTTTAATCATTAAGTTTTAATTATATTGTTTGGGCTTTTAATATTGGAAAAATATAGAATGGAAAAAATGAGGGTCGTTATAGTACCTCCCCGTTATTGAAAACTTCGTCCCGAAGTTTTTAGGTAGTTTCCTCGTTTGCATCAGCAGTTGAGAAGAGATGGGGATATTTCCGTTTCATATGGTCTTTGCGTTCCCAGGTATATTCGGGGCCTCTACGCGAATTCCAACGGACTTTAACGATAGGTATATTGCTTTTACGCGTTTGTTTGACCTCTCCTTCCATGATTTCTATAGGTTATTCAACGAAGTGCATTTTATCATTAATGCGAATATCATTCAAAATGATGATGTTATACAAGTCATTTCAGTAAATTGGATACATGAAATGTGTTATGAATAGTACTGAGCTCATTTAAAACCTTGAGCATTTTATGCCACAATATTAGGGCAGACAAACAAAGAGGAGTTCGTGAAAATCACAGTCATGAAATTTGATAGAGATCTTCATTGTTTACAACAAGAATATTTTAATGATGAATATAAGTTGAAAAATAAAGTTTTATCACTATTGAATAATATGGATAAAACGATTCATTTATAGGAAGAGTATAAATGAAGCTATCATAAAAGAGTGAAATGAGAAAATTAAATGTTCGCCTTAACTTTTGACGTAGTCACGATTGATTTCCGGAATTCAAGGAATTAAAGGAAATCTTCGTAATCTATAAGATTTGATTCTCCGGTATTTACGAAATTTTGAGATTTGTTTGATTAAATGCGGTGATTTGCCTCGATTGATGTGTTTGGAATTTTGCTATAAATTAGCTTCTTTCGTTTCATTATCTTCACCACTTCTATACTTTCTTTCTCAATTCAAACTTCCAAAAGATTAAGAAAATGCTTAATCCAGTTCTGATCCTGGTTATTATATTGACCATCTATGCAGTCATTCTTCTTTTTCTTTTACCGCCAGAGGAATCTGTTTACTTCTACTATGCTCTTGGGGTTATAGTGTTTTTAATTATCCCGTGTCTTTATATTGCTATACGCATTGATATACACGGTTTGTAATTTCGGAGTCGTTATCGGGCTTTATATTTTCCCTTATATGTCGGAGCTTTATGCTTTTGTTTCTTCTTCCCGACTTCAAGTCAAGCGAGTAATGGTCCAGAATTCATAGGTATGAAGTTTCGAATGATCATAATATATAAAGTAGAAAGGAAATGTAATAGCACGATTTGATTTGTCATATTACCAGAATATCCGGAAAAGACCGAATCATCAAGAAAAATATGTTCTTGATATATTTAGAGGTTAAATAGAATGTAAGAGTCGTGTAACATGGAAAATGATGATTATAAAATCTATGAATCATCATCTTCCATTAAAAACTTAGCATGACTTACTGTAATATAATCACGTTGGCCTGACGTCATTATATTATACTAACTCATGCTTCAATTCCCAACACTTCTTCAAAGCATTTATAATTTAAACTCGAATTTTACAGAATATAGAAACTAAAACAGTTTCCTTTATAAAGATATCGCAAAGAGATACTTAATTGCGGACATGAATCGTTATGAAGATATCTTTCGAAATATAGAGGATATTTATGATGATATTTTGGAATTTCTAAGTTCGAAAGTTGATGAAGAAAAATTTTCCGCAAGCTTTTAACATGACTTCGGAGCAAGATATTCTCTAAAGATTTCACTGGATCCAAAATTACCTGGATTCTTTGAATATAGGGTTTGACCCTTGTGTTTGTCCTTGGTCTCCTCCATGGTTAGCTCAATCCGTTTTTCAGTTCCAAATTTTCTTTTGAGCTTTTCCAACGTACCATTCTTTATTATCAAACTGTTGGCCCTTAAGACCATCTACAATTTTTCTGTTTCCTCTGCATTTAATGCAGCCATATTTGAATCATCGGTTATCAATCCAAAATGGTTTCAAGAAATTTCATTTTTAGATGATTAAACGCTGATTGCGATCGTCAAGATTCAAAGGATGTTTTCAAGAATTTTAAATTTGAAGTGTTTAAGCGTAAGATGCATCCATCAATGGATCTAACGGTTGACGAAGAAATGTTGTGATTTTCAAAAGTAAGGAATGGTAAGTTCGGTGGTTTGATTTGATAATTCATCATAGAATACGAATGAATATAATTCATGAATGTAGTGATCTTTAGGAAGATAACACTTGCTAAAGCTTTACTTAAGTTTCGATATGTCAAAATCAGAGTATGTAACTGAATTTGTATGAAAATGGTTTTTCTTTGGTGAACATATACATATATCATGTGAATGTAAGTAGTATAGTTAACAACTGCTGAATCAGAATGGAAGAATGTACAATGTAACATATTTATATGAGATATGAATATCTCTCGGGTTTTACCTACCCGTTAAAATATTTTTTACAATTAACAGTTTGTACAAAAGAGAAGATATACGTTCATATATGTATTCTTCAGATGTAATCATGGTTTTAATGAGCTAATATAATATTAAACTCATTTGATTTGTTGTTGAAACGAGAATAAATAATCTCCAAAACCTTAGAGATTTCAAATTTGTCGTGAAATATTTCGCTAATGAAGTTATGAATTAATACTTCATCGTTCATTGTTATTGATATACTTCGGTATATGATGTTGGTGCTCTTGGAATTCTTGTGAAATTCATAAGGCACTAATGATATTTTCTAGAAAGTTTCGAGTACATCGAAAATTAAAGTATACAATCAATCATATATTTGAGTAATACACTTGGTTTATTACGAAATGGAGTTTATTGTATTGAAGCAATGATTAACGATTGTTAAGTTATTAACAAAAGATGTACATCATAGCATATTGTGATATGAATTAACCATGTAGTACATACTAGTTAAGATTCACACGTAATAGCTTAGTACGAAAAGATTTATTATTGTTCCAATCCATATATATAAAGTATACATATGTAATTCTTCAGGAAGAATGAGTCAATACATCTTAACTCATTATTAATAATATTCCTTGGTATCTATGGGGCGTATGATGTTGATGTTTGAGGTACTGAGTGCGATGTTGAGGGGTGGAATGCGGATGTTGTCGTTGGTGAAGCTGGTGATGTTGGTGGTGATGTTGGTGGTACTGGTGGTACTGGTTATGCTGCTGGTGCTGCTGCTGGTGTTCGTAGGTTTCGCACCATATTCTCCAGAGCCACTACTCGAGCGCGAAGCTCGTTGACTTCTTCTATTATTCCGGGATGATTGGCGGTTCGGACAAGTGGATGAATAAGATCTAAAATTTTAGATATTATATATTCGTGACTGGATATCCTGGAAATGAGGGTGAAAATAGTGTTCCGAACGGGTTCGCCAGTAAGTGCTTCAGGTTCTTCACCAAGAGGTGAATTCGGTTGGTGGAAGGGATCACCTTCTTCTTGTCTCCATTGATTAAGTTTACTACGAACCCATCCCCAATTCATCCAAAATAGATGATGGCTGATTGGTTGGTTCATTCCGGTTACGCTGCCATTGGAGCTCGAAGAGTTCGAGGAATCCATATTATGTGTTTGGAATTAGGGTTTTTGATATGAGATTAGTGTTGAATACTGGATGATATATTCGTCTCCTCGAATACGTGTATATAGCAAAAAGATTTTCGTAATTTACGGAGGGAATTTAGGAAAAGTGTTAGACAAAATCTATTGGGATAGATACGATAAGATATAATAAGATATGATGTGTCTATACTTTAATAATGGCAGTATGACGTGTCGAGATCATAAAGTGATAAGTATGTAATCTAATAATCTTTTGATTAAAGACTTTCAATTCGTATACTGTGATAACCCAATGACATTTTTCGATTCATAAACCGATGCATAAAGGCATAAGGCATATAGGTACGTGATATAACAGGGAGTTATATACGTTTGTGTGTGAGTAGTAACAATTATAAGAGTTTCAAAATCATGGATAATATTTCATGTAATACATATGTAATACACATAACCATGATAGATGACTTATGAATGTCAAGAATTTCTGAAATCATTGTGTCGCATTTAGATGCGGTGGTGTAATTGGATAGTACTCAGGAAAGTGAGCAGAGTTCTTAGATTAGCTCGTCATTCTAAGATAAGTAAAGTTTATAAAGTATAGTGTAGCATTTAACAGTTAAAGGCAACAATTAAAGGCACTATGGTCAAGAAAAGTTGTAGTCCTACATTAGGAAAGAGACTTTGATTAGAATCTTTAAGTCAAGTTTGGTAAAGCATGATTGTTAAGATTATAAGGCAATCCTAAGTGCTTTAAGTGTAAGGCAGGAAAGGTTATAGTTTCCTAGATTGCTAAGGCACCCTAGCTAGCAAGTAAGGCACACATAAAATTGCAATCCTGGTTCTCTATAACAGCCTGGTTATGCTCTGATACCAATCTGTAACGTCCTCCCAATAGGGTCTGGAAGAAACGTTACTAATATCAAATAAACCAACATATTATAATACGAGAACAATACTAAATGAGAAAATTTAACTTTATTGAGTACGCAGCGGAAAATGAAATGTCGTTACAATAATGGAAATAACGATAAAGTAATTGTTCATATGCAGAAGTAATAAATGCGATATCTCTTGATCCTAAGTCCAAGTAGCATCACATAAGTAGTAGATAAAAAAGCTTGAATCAAACAGCACCTGAGACAAAACATGCTAAAGTGTCAACCAAAAAGGTTGAGTGAAGTTCATAGGTTTAACAAAAGTAGTTATCGTTGTTTTTAGACCACAAGATTTAGTTGTAAAGTTGATCTCCCGCAGGATCAAAAAGTAGATCTCGCAGATCCAAAAGTTATGCCAGTGCGTGATATTTAGACTAAACGTTCAAGTTTGCCCCATGACAAGTTGTGTCTGTCCTTGTCGGTTTAAATTTCATTATCAAGTAATACAAAGACTGAGTCAAATGTATCGGGGACGTTACTCCCGATAGGCCTACCCCCAATAAATAAGCATGCCGCAGCACTTAAAAATATCACTGTAGGGACTTAGTCGGACATAGCCGGGTATAGCATAGTTTTAACAGTTGGTACTGATATTTAGACTAGACTTTCAAGTTTACCCCGTGTCAAGTTATCGTTTATACTTGTCGGTTGGGGGCTTGCTGGTCATAGCCCAACATATCACAGTTTAATAGTAGATACGTGTAAGTACTGATATTTAGACTAGACTTTCAAGTTTACCCCGTAACAAGTTATCGTTTATACTTATCGGTTGGGGGCTAGCTGGTCATAGTCCAACATATCACAGTTTAATAGTTAATACGTGTAAAACAGTTATAAAAGTTGTGCATGTATTCTCACCCCAAAAGTTATAAAACACTTATGAAACAGTAAAAAAATGGGGCTATGAATTCACGTATATAAATATTGTAAAACAGTTATTAAAATATTGCATGTTAAAAATTTAAAAGCAAGCATGTGTCTCACCCCATAGTTTCAAAACAGTAATGAAATAGTAAAAAGTGGGGCTATGAAATTTACGTAGATAAATATTGTAAAACAATTATTAAAATATTGCATGTTAAAAATTTAAAAGCAAGCATGTGTCTCACCCCATAGTTTCAAAACAGCAATGAAATAGTAAAAAGTGGGGCTATGAAATTCACCTTAGTAAGTAGAGAGAGTTATTCCTCGGAATAGAGAGTTGAACGAGTGAGCAGGAAAGTTAACCTATTGACATTTAAGAGTAGTTAAGTGTTTTGCCCATGTTTAAGTTTAAGTATGTGTTTAAGTATAGTTTGTTTTACTAAGTTTCTATTCCTAGTAAGTTACTATTTTTATAAAGTTTCTATTTTTAGAAAGTTTCTTATTTTACTAAGTTTCTATGACTAGAGAGTTTCTACTTTTATGAGTGTTTCCATTTTAGGATACTTGCCGTATTAGATAAGCTTCCAATCACCCCTTTCCCTTCGAATGGCTAATTTAGATCTAGGGGCTTGAGCCATAGGACCCTTTAAATCAGAAATCCAAACCCTCTGCCTAGAATCTCGTAGAAACCATTCGTCAAGAAAGTTCGAAGATCTATACATCTCTAATACATATCCCAAAATGTTTTTGTGCTACAATATAATTAGTAGGTTATAGGTGCTAGTAATAGTAATAGTGTATACATGTTAAGTACTAGTATAAGTAGTATTAGGGTTTCATTAATTAGGGTTAGTTAATTAAAGTAGTAATTAATAACTAGAGTTTAGTAATTAATGTCCTAGGGTTTCATAAATGTTTAGAGTTTAATTAATTAAGGTTTAAGAATTATAGTTTAGGTGTAATTAGGGTTTAAGGTTTTAATATGTATATGTATATGTATATATAATTCGTATATATATGTATATATATATATATATATATATTTTTTACATGTATATATGTATATATAAATCTAGGTGTGTTTATGTATATACTTATGAATAACAAGTTTATAATATGAATATGAATTATCAAAGATCAAAGTTTATGTAAATAGTTTAGGGTTTATGTTATACCTTTGAAGATTCAAGATAATTAACAAAGAAAAGATGAACACGATGAAGATGGAAGATCAAAGCCTTGAAAATCTTGAAGAACTCCTTGAAGATTCTTGAAGAACACGAAGAACAAGCTTGAAGATCCGAATACCACAAGAGAGGGAGAGGGAGAGATTGTTTTTTAGAGAGGATTTTGGTGTGATTTGTGAATGAGAAACTAGGTGTTTATATAGTGCAAGTATTAGAGTGTTAGTCAACATAAGGATGTTCTAATTAATGATTTTATTTTGTTTTATAATTTTTAGTCAACAATAGGTGGTACTAGTTTATAATTAGTCAACATAAGGATGTACTAGTTTACACTTTATTTTTAGTCAACATAAGGATGTAAGATTTTTTTAGTCTCATTATTATTACTATTATTATTATTATTATTTTTACATTTACTACATGATAAGTATTATTTTCTTTTTACTAATTCATGACTTGTATATATTTAGTTCCCAATTGATTTATTATTTATATAAATGTCACTTTTTATTTATTACTTATAGGTTATTAGTTATAATATTACATAAATGCATAAATTTTAATTAGCAGTGAGTGTCGACTAACAGTTTATTATTTTCATCTTTTATTAACTTGTCAATTTTTGTACAAAGTTAATTAATATGTTTTCTAACTCTTAACACTTAACAATTGTTGATTAAAGTTTAATCATTAAGTTTTAATTATATTGTTTGGGCTTTTAATATTGGAAAAATATAGAATGGAAAAAATGAGGGTCGTTATAGATCGCATGGGATTTGGCCTTCCAGTCCATGAAATCTCATGGAGCTGGAAAACAGGCCAGGATCAAATATCAGTCGAGTTCTTCTGTCTCCTCACAAACACACACACACAAAATACACAAAATTCTCTCAAATCCTCACCAAATTTCACCATTTTTTCACCGTAATTCGTCAAATTTCTTGCTCTAATCATGCCTAGGTTCGGATTCTTCAACAAAAAGGTAAAAATTACACCCCTAAACTCATAAATTTTCTAGTTTTTGTGATAATTACCAATATTTTACCTAATTTGATTTTGTTAATTTCTAGTGTAATTAGTGTTAAATTGTTAGTATTTTATGCATGTATAACCTAGATTGATGCTATTTAACATGATTTGAAGTCAAAAACTTCAAAAATTTTAGAAATCTAGGTTTGTGTTCTTGAGCAATTTGGGGCTTTTTGATATAAACAGGTTATGGCCGATTTTTGTCATGAATTATTGCTAAATTAAGTAGTGTAACATGTTTAGGTAGTTAAATGATCCAAACTTCAATCCTAAACATGATTTTTGAGAATTAAAGTGGACTTTTTAGGTACAAAGTTCATGAACTTGATTAATTTGATATAATTGCCATTTGAGACTTGTTTAATTGTTAGTAATGACTATTTTGACATGTTATTTGAGTTAAATGCTTATGAACTTTGTATACATTTTCATATAGGCTTATTTGAAAAAGTGTAGAATTAATAAAATTGTGAAAATGTGTATAAGTTTAATTTTGATTTAACATGTTATTGTAATTGTTTCAAGTTGTTATTTTGCTAACACTAATGCATATTTGGATGCACAAATTTTGTGTTTAATGTGTTTTGCAGAAAACCGATACTGCTGGTGCATCATCATCATCTAGGCAACCTGCTCCAGAACCTGAACCTGAAATGCAATATGAACCCAAACAGGAGCAACAACAGGAACCACAACAACAGCCTGATCAACACGTACCTTATTATGATCCGCTACAATTTGTTGATGCCTTCACAGTATTTCCGATACATCCGTCAGTAGAATACCCAACGATTCCTGAACATACATTGCATCCTAATCTGAGATTCGATAGAAGCTGGAGAGATTACCCGGCATATCAAAGTAATAAATTCAAATTAGTAATGAAAGATGTAGAGGTGCCTAGGGTAATTGATTGGAATCCTTTGGAAACGGTACATCTAGCTGACCGTGTTAGACTGCTACTGATTCAAAGGTATGGCAGTTCTTCTTTTACCGATTGGGAACGTCTATTCACCATTCGTAGGCCTGTATATAAGGAATGATGTGTCGAGCTTATGAGTACTATAGCATTAAATGCAGATGTAGATAGGTTAGATGATAGAAGTTTTCTTAGATTTATACTTGACCGTAGGATGTACAGGATGTCCATGCTGGACATGGCCAGGGCTTTGCAGATATATACGCCCGCTGAATTACTACTACCCGATTGTATTAATTTGATTTATCGTGGTGAAAGGGTAGATAGGAATTTTGATGCGAACGCCGTCTGGAGGTGTATGTCAGATTCTAATGTTTTTGGGCTGGCAGGAACACATACCTACTTACATATTAACAGAGCCGAACTTCGTATAATTCATAGATTTTTGGCTAACTCGATTACACAGAGAGGTCACAACAAGGAAAAATTGACCTTACATGATTTATTTTACCTAAAGTGTGTTCGAGACCCAAGAGGCTTTGTTAATATCCCTTACTGTGTTGGTTTTTATTTATCTAAAATGGTGGAAGGAATACAGGAAGGGGGGATAATTGGAGGAGGTATTTTTATTACTCTCATTGGAGAGTATTTAGGTGTAGATAGAGACCATGGGGGTCCACTTTTGGTATGTAGAGAACAGGTTGAACCTTTAGGATTGAGGGTTTATGTAGGTGCTAAGGTATTAAAGAGTAGACGCAATCAGGCAGTACCCTATGAAGTGTCATAACCCGTCCTTAACCATAAGAACGTGTTAGATAACGTATGATTTCATTGCGAGGTATTGACCTCTATATGCGACATTTTTAAAAGAGAAACTGCATATATTATACATTACAAACCATAACCATTATTTTTGTTACAAGCTTTAGACAATAAAAAGATGATTATCGTTTAGCGATAATCTTCGACTTACAAACTTTACATATAATGATAACAACACGATTTCGAGCATATTTTACAACACAAATCCTTGGGTATGCAGTTTTATTTTTGACACAAATATGCGTACGCAAGATCCTGCTCAAATTCAACATAATGCAGCGGAAGCTTTAGTAATCACCTGAGAATAGACATGTTTTAAAAGGTCAACATAAAGTTGGTGAGATATAGGTTTAATGCCGGCAGCAATATATATATATATAGACCACAAGATTTCGTATATAAACAGTTTAATAAAAATATTCTAAGTGGTTGAGCACTTGGTAACCATACTTAACATTTAATCACGTCGCATATTCCCTTTATTATGAAATCTTACTACACCGTACCAAGTGTAGTCACGAAACGAAGTACTGTGCAACCGTTGAATACTGGTCGTCCAGCCCGGTTGGGGTTGTCAGGCCCGATAGATCTATCAACAGGATTCGCGTTTACAATACCGCTGTAAATAACAGTTACCAAGCTACAGGGAAGTATGCCAGTGGTACAACTCAACGTAGAATATATTTTTCAGTTACTTGTGTCCATAACGTAAAACATAAAATACATGTATTCTCATCCCGAAATATTTAGAGTTTAAAAGTGGGACTATATACTCACTTTCGTCTTGAAGATATATATATAATTTGACTTGGTCTCCGGTTGATATCACGAACCTATCCATATATAATATATCAATACCTTTTCTTTTTAAACAAACGTCACATATATATACTTGTTATACTTTTAATACTTTGAATAATTCCTTAGTCCGTAGTTAGCAGTTCGTTGTTAGTAATTCAATTTTAATGGTTCATTTTTAGATGTTTAATATACCCGCAATGAAATAAATAAAACCTCCAATGAAATAAATAAAACCCCATCGTATATGTATTGGTCGAGATTAATCTTGACCCATGGTACCGGTGTTGTCAAATGACGTGTTGCGTACATAAAGTACCGGTGTTGTCAAATGACGTGTTGCGTACAATCATGGGATCTTATGATTAATCTTCTCGTGTTGTTTACGGGTGATCCTGAACCATATAAAATTGAATTATAAGTACATATATATAAAATATCATGTTAACTTAAAAAGATGTGATTTATTTAATTTTTTCCCAATTATTTTCGTGGCTAAACTAGTCTTGGATATCCGATTTTGTTTCGGTCATAGTTTCTTCGTTACAACTCCGTTTTCGTTGATTCAACTTGCCATCTCCTTGGATCGAGTCCCTCTTTAAGACTATGAACTGTAAATACCTTAGTTTGTATTCAAAATCACACGGCATAGGTCAAACTTTAGTGAAACTTATGAAGTTAATCATTTTCCATCATGTAAACAACCTCAAATGATTATTTTTCTAAAAATACTTATACTTTGAGTTAAATCATGAAATTTTTATGTGTTATCATATTCATAGTAAAAATCATTTTTCCAGAAAATAAACCTCCAATTCAAAGTTTAAGATGGTTTTTAATTATCCAACCCAAAACAGCCCCCGGTTGCACTCCGACGTCGTAAATTCAGTTTTTAAGGTGTTCTTTGAAAAACCAAGTTATACCTTGTTAAGTTAGCATATAATTAAGATATGTTACAGGTCTTGAAGTATTTTAAAAGTTAAGTTAGAAGGATCTATTTAGTTTGCGAACAAGTTTGAAATCATTCAAACTATGTTCTAGTTTATAAACTCTTATATATATAGCTTTAAATATATGAATTGAAAAAGAGTTGAAGTAGAGTTTTTACCTCAAGTTTAAAATGTAAAGTTGCTGGAAAGAAGTAGTAAAATAAAAGTTGAGAGAGTTCTTGCAAGTGTGTGTGAAAATTGGAAGTAAAATTTGGAAAATGAATGTGTAAAAATGAGTTAGAAATGGTGCTTATTTATAGGCTTGAAAATTTGGTTTTTAGTGAAAATATCTAAGATAAGTTAAAATTTATTATGTCATGAATGACATATTATTCCAATAATTGAAGATTTCTATTGGTATATACCAATAGTAAATACTTCTAGAAGCTGTGTATAGTACCCTAGATATACGTATAGGATTATTGAGGAAACGGAACGAGAATTCAAATATAACTATCTTTTGTAAATATACTTATATTGTTTTATGTATAAAAGCCCTTTAAAAATGATTAAATACATTACTTATACGATATAGGTATAAACATTATAAATCATCAGTATTTATGTCAAATAACGTTACGTAGGTTATTGTTTTGAAAACTTAAGTTAGTAGTTTCAAAATATACTTATGACTTTTTGTTATTAATACAAAATGAGATATTAAAACATCCTTAGATCATGTTAAATATGTATGTATAATTATCATATATTGTATAGTTCGTGATATCATCGGTCAAACTAGACGGTCAAACGTTGTGTAAAACTCTTTTCAAAAACATAAGTCTCAACAATTTGGATTGCTTATCATGTTGGTAATGTTTAATTTATGTAAATATTAATCTCATAAGTATAGAACGATCGGAAAAGTGCGGGTCATTACAGTACCTACCCGTTAAATAAATTTCGTCCCGAAATTTTAAAATTGTACCTATTTTGCGTCATCGAGAAACAAGTGTGGATACTTTTGTTTCATCTGATCCTCTCGTTCCCAAGTAAACTCAGGACCTCTTCGAGCATTCCAACGAACCTTAACGATTGGTATGTTGCTCTGCTTGAGCTGTTTAACTTCACGATCCATGATTTCGATTGGTTCTTCGATGAATTGTAGTTTCTCATCGACATGGATTTCTTCAAGAGGAATGGTGAGGTCTTCCTTTGCAAGACACTTCTTAAGGTTTGAGACGTGAAAGGTATTGTGTACTCCGGCGAGTTGTTGCGGTAACTCGAGTCGATAAGCTACCGGTCCAATGCGTTCGATGATCTTGAACGGGCCTACATATCTTGGGTTCAGTTTACCTCTTTTACCGAAACGTATTACACCTTTCCAAGGTGACACCTTTAGCATAACCATGTCCCCAATCTGAAACTCTAATGGTTTCCTTCGGACATCGGCGTAGCTCTTTTGGCGACTTCGGGCTGTTTTCAATCTCTCCTTGATTTGTACTATCTTCTCAGTCGTTTCGTGTATGATCTCGGGACCAGTTAATTGTCGATCTCCTACTTCATTCCAACAGATAGGAGATCTACACTTCCTTCCATACAATGCTTCGAATGGTGCAGCTTTAATGCTTGCATGATAACTATTATTATACGAAAATTCTGCTAACGGTAGATACTTATCCCATCCGTTTCCAAAATCGATCACACATGCCCTGAGCATGTCTTCAAGAGTCTGAATCGTTCTTTCACTCTGCCCGTCGGTTTGCGGATGATATGCGGTACTCATATCTAAACGAGTTCCTAGTGCCTCCTGCAGTGATTGCCAGAACTTTGAGGTAAATCTACTATCACGATCGGATATAATGGAAATAGGTATTCCATGCCTTGAAACAATTTCCTTTATATACAATCGTAATAGTTTCTCCATTCTATCCATTTCCTTTATAGGCAAGAAATGGGCAGATTTGGTAAGACGATCAACAATTACCCAAATGGTGTCGTATCCCCAGGCAGTCTTTGGTAACTTCGTGATGAAATCCATGGTAATACCATCCCATTTCCATTCTGGGATTTCTGGTTGTTGAAGTAACCCTGATGGTTTCTGGTGTTCTGCCTTGACCTTGGAACAAGTTAAACACTCCCCAACATATGTTGCAACGTCTGTCTTTAAGTTAGGCCACCAATAATGTGTCTTAAGATCTTGATACATCTTTCCAACTCCAGGATGTATTGAGTATCTTGTCTTATGTGCCTCGTTCAATATCAACTTCCTTAATCCACCCAACTTCGGTACCCAAATACGGTTTGCAAAATATCGAATTCCATCTTCCCGTATAACGAGTTGCTTCTCATACTTCTTCATTACTTCATTTCCTATATTTTCTTTAGTAAGTGCTTCTCGTTGAACTTCTTTGATTTGTGAGTTGAGATTCATGCGAATTTTTATGTTCATCGCTCGTACTCGAATTGGTTCTCGTTCCTTTCTGCTTAGTGCGTCAGCCACCACATTCGCTTTCCCGGGATGATAATGAATTTCACAATCATAGTCGTTTATTAACTCGACCCACCTACGTTGCCTCATGTTCAGCTGTTTCTGATCAAAAATATGTTGAAGACTTTTATGATCAGTAAACACAGTGCATCTAACCCCATATAAGTAGTGTCTCCATATCTTTAACGCAAACACGACTGCTCCCAGTTCTAGATCATGCGTCGTATAATTCCGCTCGTGAATCTTCAATTGTCGAGATGCGTATGCAATAACTTTCTTTCGTTGCATAAGAACACAACCAAAACCTTGTCGCGAAGCGTCACAATATATTTCAAAATCATCGTTCCCTTCAGGTAACGATAAAATAGGCGCCGTAGTTAACTTCTTCTTCAGTAATTGAAATGCGTTCTCCTGCTCCGAGGTCCATTCGTATTTCTTCCCTTTTTGCGTTAACGCTGTCAACGGCTTAGCTATTCGGGAAAAATCTTGAATAAACCTTCTATAATAACCGGCTAAACCCAAAAATTGGCGTATCTGCGTTGGTGTCTTAGGAGTCTCCCATTTTTCAATGGCTTCAATTTTTGCTGGATCAACCTGAATTCCTTTGCTACTAACAACGTGGCCAAGAAATTGCACTTCTTTCAACCAGAAAGCACATTTAGAAAATTTAGCATATAGCTGTTCTTTTCTCAACAACTCTAATATCAACCTTAAATGCTGCTCATGCTCTTGCTCATTCTTGGAATAGATAAGAATATCATCAATGAAAACGATAACAAACTTATCTAAATATGGACTACAAACTCGATTCATGAGGTCCATGAATACAGCTGGCGCATTTGTCAACCCAAACGGCATGACCAAAAATTCGTAATGACCATAACGTGTCCGAAAAGCAGTTTTCGGAATGTCCTCTTCTTTGACACGTAATTGATGATAGCCCGACCTTAAGTCAATTTTTGAGTACACACATGATCCTTGGAGTTGATCAAATAAGTCGTCAATTCTCGGTAGTGGATACCGATTCTTGATAGTTAACTTATTTAATTCACGATAATCTATACACATCCTAAAAGATCCATCTTTCTTTTTAACAAATAGAATCGGAGCTCCCCACGGTGAAGTACTTGGTCGTATGAATCCATGATCCAGTAATTCTTTTAACTGACTCTGAAGTTCTTTTAACTCGGACGGTGCAAGTCTATATGGAGCACGAGCCACTGGTGCAGCTCCTGGTACTAAATCTATTTGAAATTCTACAGATCTAAATGGAGGTAATCCCGGCAACTCTTCCGGAAAAACTTCAGGAAAATCTCTTGCCACAGGCACGTCGTTGATGCACTTCTCTTTTTCTTTCTTTTCGACTTTATTAACATGTGCTAAGATAGCATAGCACCCTTTCTTCAAGCACTTTTGAGCTTTCAAATAACTAATGAGTTTTAGCTTTGAGTTACCCTTCTCTCCATAAATCATCACCGGCATTCTATCCTTACAAGGAATGCGAATTGCCTTCTTGGCACACACAACTTCAGCTCCTACTTTGGACATCCAGTCCATGCCGACTATTACATCAAAACTTCCTAATTCTACGGGTATTAAGTCAATTTTAAATGTTTCTCCGGCTAAATTTATTTTACAATCACGGCAAATTTTATCGGCTTTAATTAGTTTACCATTAGCTAACTCAATCATGTACTTAGCATCTAGAGGTAATGATGAACAATTCAATTTAGCGTGAAAGTCTCTACACACGTAACTTCTATCAGCACCAGTATCAAATATAATAGATGCGGATAAGTTATTAATGGTAAACGTACCCGTAACAAGCTCCGGGTCTTCACACGCCTCTCTAGCATTAATAACAAATGCTCTTCCACGTGCAGATCCATTATTCTTCTCTGGATTCGGACATTGGCTCTTATAGTGACCTTGTTTTCCACACCCATAACAAGTAATGGTAGCCAAAGCAGTTCTATTTGCATTGGTGGCAGGAGTCTTGGTACCATTTGTATTTGTAACGAGAGCCCTACAATCTTCAGCAAGATGACCCTTTCGATTACATTTGTTGCATACCACATTACAGTAGCCAGAGTGATATTTGTGGCATCGGTTGCATAAAGGATTTTGTCCTTTGTAACCAAAGCTTGAACCACCACCTGTACCTTGTATGGTTTCTTGTTTCTTAAAAGATTGTTGTTGGTTACCTCGATCATAATTTCCATTCCACTTTCTTTTGTTACCTGATACCTTCACATCAGTATTGGATGCTTTCTTATCCATGATGACCTGATCCATTAGCTCGTTTGCCATGGTTATAGCTTCATGAATTGTCTTAGGTTTTGATGCTGTAACGTTTGCCTTGACCTTTTTGGGCAAACCATCTTTGTACATTTCAATCTTCCGTTCTTCGGTTGGAACCAATTCAGGACATAGCAAAAC
This sequence comes from Rutidosis leptorrhynchoides, assembly GCF_046630445.1. Lineage (NCBI taxonomy): Eukaryota > Viridiplantae > Streptophyta > Magnoliopsida > Asterales > Asteraceae > Rutidosis > Rutidosis leptorrhynchoides. Next base: position 346,926,408 of record NC_092335.1, on the reverse strand, counting down.
TAATTTCATGAATCGCTGATTGTAGTTGGTGATTTCAGTACCAATAACCTTCAGACTTCGTAACTCATCTTCCAACTTCCTAACCTCGTTCCTTGGACAATATTCGTTGATTAACATTGTTTTGAATTCTTCCCACGGAGTATCATAAGCTACATCTCCTCCTACAGCCTTCACATAATTTTTCCACCACGTGAGTGCACTATCTTGTAAAGTGCACGATGCATACTTGGTCATGTCCTTTTCAACACAACCACTGATTTTAAACACAGTCTCCATCTTTTCTATCCACCGGGTTAAACCGATTGGTCCTTCTGTTCCACTGAATGATGAGGGCTTGCAAGCTTGAAAAGTTTTGTAAGTGCACCCCACACGAGGATTTGGGTTAACTGCAGCACCTCTTGCAGCCTCGACCCATAACATTCTGTCGTTCACTCGTTGATTGATGAGTTCCTGGATTTCTTGTTCCGTCATTCGGTTCAATCGCGCCATATTCTTCTATAAGAATGAAAAGAAAATAATTATTCACATGGAATATTATAGATGTAGTGTATATTTACAGTACATTATAGCTTATTAATAATATGAACCAGGTATTATTATAAAAGCCTTTTCTTCTTATTAGTGTTTTATAATTATATCTAGGGTAGTACCTACCCGTTAATGTCCATACTTAATAGCTTAGTACAGAATCAATTACTACCATCTAAATAATACTTAACCATGGAAAATTATTGCATTTCACACTTCACTATTTTACATATGCTTATCTTACATCGAACATTAAACAAACCACACTAATAATATTATACAAAACATTATATGATCCCATGGTTTAATACGGCAGCGCATCGTTTGGTCTATTTTCTAGGACGTTTATGTTCAAAGAATCGCTTAACGCTTATCCTGGCTGTCTGCCTATATTTTGGCTGTGGGGCTGAAGAACTGGATGCCGGGACAGCACGAATAGGAATAGCGGGAATAGGGGTGGTAGTGTCTAGTGGAGTTGGTGCCACATCATCCTTACTAAACTCGGGATTTGAATTTTCTAATTCATTAGCCTTTCGTTTCTTTCCTAGTTCGAACTCGTCTTTTGTAATTTCCTGTATTTCTTCCTCGGGTTCACTTTCCTCCTCGGGTTCACTTTCCTCCTCGGGTTCACTTTCCTCCTCGGGTTCACTTTCCTCCTCGGGTTCACTTTCCGGGTTCTCTATAGTCGGTTCATCCGGAATTTGTGAGTCTTCCCCAAAGATATTATTTTCGTCATCGGATAGGTTAATGACTGGAACACCATCTGAAGATTCTGGTTCGGAGTCGCTGAATGTGATAACAAGTTTTGAGCCCGACATCTATCATACAACAACTAACCCATTAGTACTACATAATATTTACATATAAATTTTAACCAACAATGATAAGCAATGGTTTTTAAATCAGACCCGGTCAAAGTCCAGACTTACTAATGTATCCTAACGACTTATCGGTTAGACACACTAATGCAAACCTGGTTCGCTAAGACCACCGCTCTGATACCACATGTCATAACCCGTCCTTAACCATAAGAACGTGTTAGATAACGTATGATTTCATTGCGAGGTATTGACCTCTATATGCGACATTTTTAAAAGAGAAACTGCATATATTATACATTACAAACCATAACCATTATTTTTGTTACAAGCTTTAGACAATAAAAAGATGATTATCGTTTAGCGATAATCTTCGACTTACAAACTTTACATATAATGATAACAACACGATTTCGAGCATATTTTACAACACAAATCCTTGGGTATGCAGTTTTATTTTTGACACAAATATGCGTACGCAAGATCCTGCTCAAATTCAACATAATGCAGCGGAAGCTTTAGTAATCACCTGAGAATAGACATGTTTTAAAAGGTCAACATAAAGTTGGTGAGATATAGGTTTAATGCCGGCAGCAATATATATATATATATAGACCACAAGATTTCGTATATAAACAGTTTAATAAAAATATTCTAAGTGGTTGAGCACTTGGTAACCATACTTAACATTTAATCACGTCGCATATTCCCTTTATTATGAAATCTTACTACACCGTACCAAGTGTAGTCACGAAACGAAGTACTGTGCAACCGTTGAATACTGGTCGTCCAGCCCGGTTGGGGTTGTCAGGCCCGATAGATCTATCAACAGGATTCGCGTTTACAATACCGCTGTAAATAACAGTTACCAAGCTACAGGGAAGTATGCCAGTGGTACAACTCAACGTAGAATATATTTTTCAGTTACTTGTGTCCATAACGTAAAACATAAAATACATGTATTCTCATCCCGAAATATTTAGAGTTTAAAAGTGGGACTATATACTCACTTTCGTCTTGAAGATATATATATATAATTTGACTTGGTCTCCGGTTGATATCACGAACCTATCCATATATAATATATCAATACCTTTTCTTTTTAAACAAACGTCACATATATATACTTGTTATACTTTTAATACTTTGAATAATTCCTTAGTCCGTAGTTAGCAGTTCGTTGTTAGTAATTCAATTTTAATGGTTCATTTTTAGATGTTTAATATACCCGCAATGAAATAAATAAAACCTCCAATGAAATAAATAAAACCCCATCGTATATGTATTGGTCGAGATTAATCTTGACCCATGGTACCGGTGTTGTCAAATGACGTGTTGCGTACATAAAGTACCGGTGTTGTCAAATGACGTGTTGCGTACAATCATGGGATCTTATGATTAATCTTCTCGTGTTGTTTACGGGTGATCCTGAACCATATAAAATTGAATTATAAGTACATATATATAAAATATCATGTTAACTTAAAAAGATGTGATTTATTTAATTTTTTCCCAATTATTTTCGTGGCTAAACTAGTCTTGGATATCCGATTTTGTTTCGGTCATAGTTTCTTCGTTACAACTCCGTTTTCGTTGATTCAACTTGCCATCTCCTTGGATCGAGTCCCTCTTTAAGACTATGAACTGTAAATACCTTAGTTTGTATTCAAAATCACACGGCATAGGTCAAACTTTAGTGAAACTTATGAAGTTAATCATTTTCCATCATGTAAACAACCTCAAATGATTATTTTTCTAAAAATACTTATACTTTGAGTTAAATCATGAAATTTTTATGTGTTATCATATTCATAGTAAAAATCATTTTTCCAGAAAATAAACCTCCAATTCAAAGTTTAAGATGGTTTTTAATTATCCAACCCAAAACAGCCCCCGGTTGCACTCCGACGTCGTAAATTTAGTTTTTAAGGTGTTCTTTGAAAAACCAAGTTATACCTTGTTAAGTTAGCATATAATTAAGATATGTTACAGGTCTTGAAGTATTTTAAAAGTTAAGTTAGAAGGATCTATTTAGTTTGCGAACAAGTTTGAAATCATTCAAACTATGTTCTAGTTTATAAACTCTTATATATATAGCTTTAAATATATGAATTGAAAAAGAGTTGAAGTAGAGTTTTTACCTCAAGTTTAAAATGTAAAGTTGCTGGAAAGAAGTAGTAAAATAAAAGTTGAGAGAGTTCTTGCAAGTGTGTGTGAAAATTGGAAGTAAAATTTGGAAAATGAATGTGTAAAAATGAGTTAGAAATGGTGCTTATTTATAGGCTTGAAAATTTGGTTTTTAGTGAAAATATCTAAGATAAGTTAAAATTTATTATGACATGAATGACATATTATTCCAATAATTGAAGATTTCTATTGGTATATACCAATAGTAAATACTTCCAGAAGCTGTGTATAGTACCCTAGATATACGTATAGGATTATTGAGGAAACGGAACGAGAATTCAAATATAACTATCTTTTGTAAATATACTTATATTGTTTTATGTATAAAAGCCCTTTAAAAATGATTAAATACATTACTTATACGATATATGTATAAACATTATAAATCATCAGTATTTATGTCAAATAACGTTACGTAGGTTATTGTTTTGAAAACTTAAGTTAGTAGTTTCAAAATATACTTATGACTTTTTGTTATTAATACAAAATGAGATATTAAAACATCCTTAGATCATGTTAAATATGTATGTATAATTATCATATATTGTATAGTTCGTGATATCATCGGTCAAACTAGACGGTTAAACGTTGTGTAAAACTCTTTTCAAAAACATAAGTCTCAACAATTTGGATTGCTTATCATGTTGGTAAGGTTTAATTTATGTAAATATTAATCTCATAAGTATAGAACGATCGGAAAAGTGCGGGTCGTTACATGAAGGTAGTCATCCTCAGGTAGAGAGAGGTTCAGACGAGGAAATGGAGGAAGTGGATGACATTAGGGATGTCATTCGAGAGGCTATGACTGATGTCTACCAGCGTGTAGATGAGGTAGATATGACAAACGCAGAGAGATTTTGTCGGATGGAGCAGTGGCAAGCCCGGAATGATTACGAGCATTCCAGGCAACGACAGCATGATAGATGGGACTATCATCAGCGTCAGATTATGAGCCGGCTGTCACCTCAGGATCACTACGTCTCGACCCGACCTGCTTACTATCCTCTACACCAGCTCGAGATGAGACCACCATATACTCTCTACGACCCTAACCAGGCCTACCAGTACACCTATCACCAACCATGGAACCCGGACGACGACATGAACTGGAACCCTATCCAGATTGATATAGTTCCTATTGGTGATTTTTATGATTTTTATCTTTTTATTATTTCTATTTATTTATGTTTAAACATATGATATTGTGATACATTAATGTATTGTTTAATATTTTTATTATTTGGTACTAATATTTCATATTTGATTTGAAAGTGGGATTTTAAGTCCCATTTCAAATTATCATGCATGTTTATATTTGTATGTATGTATATTGTCAATTGTACACAACAGGGTAAAACAGCGCATTTTCAAAGACTGGCATTAAGTTCAGCAAAAGCTACTAATTTTGACAACAAAACGAAAAACAAATGTGATGTAACAATAAGACGGAATGAACAAATGATGTGCACCATTTATCATTCAACAAACAAACGCCAATATGTTTGGAAACTTTGGTAAAAATTAATCATTTTTCTACGCTAATCACCCTCAATAATTTAAATTGTTACTGATTTCTTGGAAATGAGGGCATTGCAAGATCTTAAGTGTGGGAAGGGGTTAAATTCTTTCGGATTTTTAAAATTTTTACCTTATACACTTGGTTACCATTAGAAATACTAGTAACGCAGTAGTTGTATTAGAATCTAGTGCTCTCTGATAATAAAGAACAGCCCTAGTCTTATATACTGACTACCCGATTCTAGTAAAAATTTTCAAAATTTTCAATTAAATGAATTCAAAATCATGTTTATACATATTTATGAACGATAAAACTAGGTGTTAACACCGAAATTATTGTTACCTCGGAAAGGACATAAATTGAGAAACAACCCAAAATGTTAGAATTCATTTAAAATGGAATAGAGAACAATAAAAAGAAAGGAAAATAAAAGCCAAGTGTGGGAAAAATTTACCAAGTTATTTTAAACATATATCACATATTTTTGTACAAATAACTGAGGATACTTTTGTTTTGGACAAAATTAACCGTTTTACCCAATTTCTTGTAATACTTTTGAAAGAAAGATGGATCTACACGATGAATCATTTCCATCATTAAAAGGAAGTAAAGTCTTCCGAAAAAAACACGCGCTTCTTGATTTAGGTCATGAAGTTGTCGTCCAGACCAACTGTATGTTGACGAAAAATCTAGAAAAGTCATCACTAAAATTAGCAGGAAATCCACGGACCTCAGCATCAAACAGGGTCGCCAAGTGGTCAGATTTATCCTAACCATGAGAGGATCTGTCTCGTAAAATGGGGAGGACGCCGTGCAAATTAGCTTGATAAGACTAATGAATCAGACCCCCAGAAAGGATAATCTCCTTAAAGATTAAAAATCAGCTTTTAAGACTGATATTACTCAATCCTAGAGATTGACCTTAAAGATTGAGAATTACAAACTCATGGAATTCGATGATATCTAAACTCGAGCTTGAACGAGAAAATATTTTGATCAAAATTACAAACCGATTTGTTTTCTGAAAACCCATTTTCATTGCGTTCATTACCATTGAACGTAAAATCCTAAGAATTCACCTGGAATTCATTAGGTCACCTGAACCAAATCGGGTGTCAACCGTAAGAATGGTGGTTGCATAGCATGGTCAAAGACAGGACCTTGTGCCAGACCGAAAAATTATAGGGTGAGCTTTACTATTGCTCCTACAAAGGATATTAATAGCATCCAACACGTTATAGACCATAATTAAAAGCATGTCAGGGGACATTGCCTTAACAGTTGCTTGTTCAACGCTTTCCTTTACAACCAGACGGTAGTTTACTTAAAGGTAATATACGGAGCAAGTATACTGGACGTGTTGCTTTCCTAATACAAGGTTAGCAAGTGGGTGACACAAAACCATAAGTTTTAAGCTAAAATTTTCAAATCTGAAACCCACCAAACCCACAAAAACATTTTGCAAACACCAGTGAAGGGTTATTCCGGAAAACTTATCTAGGGTAAAAGCTAGATTGTATTTTCAAAAGATCAAATGTTTTCATAAAGATCCAATTTCCTTAAGGATCTAAATTTTCATAGTCATGTGGGACTGTAAACCACATCGTTACTACCATTGTTCATACCGCCATATAGAAATCACTGATGTACAAAGTGTGAAGAATAAAGAAGTGATTCTAGTATTTTTATTTCAAGACTATATTGCTTGAGGACAAGCAATGCTAAAGTGTGGGAATATTTGATAATGCTAAAAACGAACATATATTTCATAGCATTATCCCTCAAGAAAGACAAGCTTTTAGTTGTAATTGTTCTATTTACAAGTAATATTCGTTTAAATAATAAAAGGTGAAGACAAAAGACAGATTCGACGAATTGAAGACGCAAACGACCAAAAAGCTCAAAAGTATAAAGTACAATCAAAGTGGTTCCAATTATTGATGAGAAACGTCTCAAAATTACAAGAGTACAAGACGCGAAACGCAAAATACAAGATATTAAATTGTACGCAAGGACGTTCGAAAATCCGGGACCGGGACCAAAGTCAACTCTCAACGCTCGACGCAACGGACTAAAAATTACAAGTCAACTATGCACATAAATATAATATAATATTTAAATAATTCTTAAAATTATTTATATATTATATTTATTTATTAAACCGTCGGCAAAAGCTAGGAAACAAATCATGTGAGCTGGAAAAAGTGGCCATGCTATCGCATGGCCTGGAAGGCAAAAATCCATGTGATCGCATGGCAGTAGGTAGCAGGCCACATCTATAAATTTCGCGTGTTTTGGCTCAGTTTAACACATCTTTTTCTTTCCTTTCTCTGAATGTAAACATATATATATATATATATATATATATATATATATATATATATATATATATATATATATATATATATATATATATATATATATATATATATATATATATATATATATATATATATATATATATATATATATTATAATTTTAATTTTAATTTTAATTTTAATAATAATAAGGGTATGTTAGCGAATGTTGTAAGGGTGTAAGTCGAAATTCTGTCCGTGTAACGCTACGCTATTTTTAATCAATGTAAGTTATGGTTAATGTTATTTTTAAATTAATGTCTCGTAGCTAAGTTATTATTATGCTTATTTAATGCTGAAGTAATCGTGATGTTGGGCTAAATATTAAAATTGGGTAATTGGGCTTTGGACCATAATTGGGGTTTGGACAAAAGGACGACACTTGTGAAAATTAGACTATGGGCTATTAATGGGTTTTATATTAACTAAATGATACCTCGTTGATTTAATATATAGACTTATAATTTGACGTATTTATATATAACCACATACGCTTGACTGGGTACGGTGGGCGGGATATCTATAAATACCAATAATTGTTCATTTTACAAGACACGGGATTGGATTAATAGTTAATAGACTCGTTGAAACAGGGGTGGATTAAATTTAAGGGTAATTGGTGTAATTGTTAACAAAGTAGTAAAACCTTGGACTACACGCAGTCGATAACCTGGTGTATTCATTAAACAAAGTATTAAGACCTTGTTACAATTCCAATCCGGAGTTAGTTGGAATATTTGACTTCAGGAATAAGAATAATTTGATGAAGACTTTCGCATTTTATGATTATGATTGATGGACTATTATGGTCAAATCTGTATGGACATATCAAATAATCCAGGACAAAGGACAATTAACCCATGGGAATAAACTAAAAACAACAGGTCGAACATCATGATTACGGAAGTTTAAATAAGCATAATTTATATATTTCATATTTAATTGCACTTTTAATTATCGCACTTTTATTTATTGTTATTTTATTTAATTGCATTTTTAATTATCGTACTCTTTAATTATCGCAATTTTATTTTATCACACTTTTATTTATCGCAATTTCATTATCGTTATTTACTTTACGTTTTAAATTAAGTCTTTTATATAATTAATATTTTACATTAGGTTTTAACTGCGACTAAAGTTTTAAAATCGACAAACCGGTCATTAAACGGTAAAAACCCCCTTTTTATAATAATAATATTACTTATATATTTTTGTATTTTTACAAATATATTTTTTAAAAATATAGCGTTAAGCTTGGCTAAAGATCCCTGTGGAACGAACCGGACTTACTAAAAACTACACTACTGTACGATTAGGTACACTACCTATAAGTGTTGTAGCAAGGTTTAGGTATATCCATTATATAAATAAATAAATATCTTGTGTAAAATTGTATCGTATTTAATAGTATTTCGTTGTAAAATTAATACTATTTCCTAGTACACCTCGCACACATCAATGTTGATGAAGATAAGCTTGTTAGTAAGATTCAAGGTCATGATATTACTGTTTCTAAGGATGTGATTAGAAGGATTTTGGGTTTCAATGATGAGAACTGCTCCCATATGACTATCAGTAGAGAACGAATCCATGGTTGTTTCAAAAGATGTGCTTATTCTAGTTACCTTGTTGGCAAATCTGAGCTAGTGAAGACATGTCTACCACCATAGTTTAGATATCTTGCTCATGTAATCATGCATTGTTTGAGTGGACGCAAATCTGGCTTTGATAAGTTGAACAAGAAAGTGCAGAGTATGTTTGTGGCACTTGTTCTCAAGGCTCCATATGATTTTTCGGGTTTTGTTTTCTACTATTTCAAGGCAAACCACTTCAGTTCTTCTCAAAGATACCTGATCTATGCCCGCTTTCTTTAATTAATCATTAATGACGCTGCACCTGATCTGCCTAAGCTTGAAGAGGATATTATCTACCTGAAGCCGATGAATCCGATTACTTTCCGCAGAATGGAAGAGACAAGGATTGCTGATTTAAAGCCTGACTTTAATATAAAGCTCATTTGTCATCTTATCAAGGAGAACTATCGATGCCCAGCTGGTAATGCGTGGAGAAATGAGGATTCAGACTCTGATTACGAAGTTTCTGATAAAAAAGGTGAGGGTGATAATCAACGAGCTACTGGTGAAGCTCAAGGAGGAGGTAATGTTGATGATGAGATTATCGAGGGTGATGATGAAGCAACAGAGGAGGATGCCAGCTTAATTCATAGAAAAAGGAAAGGAAAGGATCCTATGACCGCAGAATAACTCAAGAAGAAGGAGAAAAGAATGAAGTATTCTTATGAGTCACCTCAGAAATCATCACAGGGAGGTTCAAGGCAACAAGCTCAGAGAAAGCCATCCAGTTTCATGAAGGATGCACGGGCTGCTGTTACCTCACCAAAACCTGCCACAACAACACCTCAGGTCACGTCAATAAATATAAGACTCAGCAAAATCTGTTGATGTCTTTGGTTACGAAAATAACCAATCTAGAAAATCAAGCTACTGAGGAGAAGAAGATCAGTAATGCTAAGATTGAATCGTTGGTGGAAGAGAACAAGAGGTTATCTGATAGACTGGACTTTCAGAAGGAAAGAACAGATAAGTTGAAGTAGAAGTTTTTGGCGATTAAGAGTGCGAACAGGGAGAAACTGAAAAAGTTGAATGAAAAGATTGAACAGCTTACCTCTGGTAAAACCAAGTTGATTAAGGAGAGAGAATAAGAGTATTCTTCTGATTTGGGAGAAGGTGATGAAAAAGATGATGAAGAAGATGCTGGAACTGGAGGACCCTCTTTTGATATACCGTTAGTGATACCTATTCGAAGTTTTAATGAATATGGTGAGGTCTTTACTGCTGAATATTATATGAATTTTTCAAATGTTTTTAATGATGCAGAAAAGGGGGACGTTCCACTAAGTGAGTTTCCGATGGAACAGCTTGCTGCACTGGCATATGACAGTGAAAACGATACGGAGAATGCAGAGTCAGTTGAAGCTAAAAACAAGGCTCCACAAGAAGAGTCATTGTCAAGTATCCCTCCCGAATCAATCCAAAATATCAACTTAAGTGATTTTGATAATTTTTTTACTGATGAGAAGAGTGAAGATTCTGTTGGTAAAGATAGTTTGAAAGAGGATGTGATTATCGAGTCCGAGGACGAATTTGTGACAGAATCTGATTCTGAAGAATAAGAAGAAGAAGAAGTTGAAATTGTTATGCCTTCGCTTGAGCCATACTCGCATCCGTCAATCAACACCTTAAGTGATTTCTTCAATCTGAGCTGTGAGGAGAAAAGAAAGAACTTAATTGAGTTAGAAAAGGTGAGGAAGGTATACAAACAATAAGTTAAAGAAGTGGATGTTATGTTAGAAAGGAACAAGAAGATCGACATGAGAAACTGCTCGTTGAGAAAGAAAGAAAAGAAACAGAATTGAAAGATAAGAAACTCCGAGCCGAATAAGCTAAAGCCGAGACATGGAATGAGATTAATGAATGGTTCAAACGTGATAGGGTTAAAGTGAATAGAAACGTTAAGGAAGACGAAGATCGTCAAAGTTGGTGGAGACAGAACATTGTTAACCCTGATCAAGTAATAAGCCAGAACTCGAGCCGAAGTTTGTTAGTTTCTATGACAAAGGTAAAAGAACCAAGAAGTACTCCAAGGGTAAAATTTTGAGTTGGGGCTATTTCAAGGAGATCAATTGTTTTGCGATCAAGGGGAAGGAGGAGTAGATTATATGGCACGTCCAAGTCACTTCAAAACTCTACCGTACTTCGAGTTCATGCAACTTGCTAAGCTGAAGATGTTGAACGCTAAAGATTGTGACCTTTCCAGGTTGTTTCAAAGAAAACTCATATATGAGTATAAGACAGGGAAATAGGACATCTTTAAGTCAACGGCCGCTAGGTTTTCCATACACACGACAAAGAAAAATTCTAAGGGAGGACGTATCCGTGTTGTTAAGCTCCGTCCAGCTAAGTATATGAAACAATCTCCCTTAATGCCATTACCCAAGGATATCTGTAAGAACTTCAGATGGTGGTTCTATGATGAGTTGTCAGAAGAAGCAGTGATCTTGACAGCAATTGAGAAGGATGATGGAAGCATACAGTTCGACAATGTGAGGATTCTAGACCCTATGTGGCTGAGGAACTTGTTGAGATTTGATGTGGAGACTCTTCACCGCCATCACATTACATTCAGAGACGATCGAAAGGAGGAAGCTATGAGATATCAACGTGTGATCGATGTCCTATATGCATACCTCAACAGAGAAAGTGATGCTCAAAGCTCAAACCAAGTTCAAGCCAGCTGATGTGTGTCGAGTACTGTGATGCTAGTTAGTAATTTTTGTTTGTTTTTGTTTTTGATGATGAAGTATTTTAGAGAGAGGGAGAATCTGGATATGTAATTGATATTAGACTGATGCTACTTTTGGACTTATGTGTACTTCATGAACATTTACTTTATTGTAATCGATGTTCTAGGTCCTAGGGGGAGTTGTTGATGCATGTTCTGTAAGTCCCTAGACATCTTGCCTACGTTTGTGATTAGTACTTCCGTTTATGGGATACCATGATCGCTCGTTATTATCCTATATGTGTTTGTATGTGGTTACAGGTACTGCAGGAATGTGATACGGATGTTTGACTATGTTAGACTTAGTCAGGCGTACGAGTGAAGCATCACTCGTACTGCTGACAGGCTCATACGCACGGTTGATGCTGAGCTAAGTCCTAATTATAACCTGAATGAGAAGACACGAGTGATTGATCACCCGTACGGCTGTTGAAGCCAACTCGTACGTGTGATGGATGACTCGTACTGGTGAGTAAACAGCAGGGGTATATAAAGTCTTATATTCTTCATTTTAGGTTAAGCCTCTCTCACACACAATCACTTAGATCTGGTTCACCTGATCCGATTTTCTCTCAACCTAAATCACTCCTGGTAGTGAATAATAGCTCTAGGCATTAATATAATCACAATCCTTGTTGTGGTTTAACTAATTTAATCCCAAAAAGCTACCCATATTCACTTTGATTGGTTTGATTCACTAATTCCGCCTTTGTGTGAATTAAACCTGTTGATCTCTAAGTTCCTAGTCACATTTCATCAAAATTCATATCTTAGCGTATCTATTATGGTAGACTTTACCTGATATCTTCCGTAAATTTCTCCGTAATTTAAGGGAACCTGGTACTATATATATCTATGCATATTATGCATTGAGAATACCATCCAACTATCAATTGCTGTCACTAAACTCTTCATACCAAAAATCTTTTCTGAGATCGCGTAAGATGGCCTCTACGAATCGACCAAGTTCCTCTGACTCCGAAGACAGCGTGACAGGAGCACACCAACCAATCAACTACCGTGATTACTGGAGAAAATGGGGGTGGGTTCGCGACATACTCACCCTATGGAGAAGGGAAGAAGGTACTCCATATCATGAACCCAATCTACCACCTAACCTTAGAGTACTTGACCCGCTCACTGGGGAACCCGTTCGCAACACCGTTTATACCCTTTTTGCAAGAATTTTTCATCTTGAGGCTACCATTAACGGAAATAGAGGAGATATCCGACCTCTACCTCACACTGATAACTAACCAGGGTTAGTAGAAGAAGTTAGAGAACTCCAAGCTCGAGTATTAACTTTACAGAGCACGGTACACAATTTGCAAGCACCAGCAGTATCACCAACACCAGTAACATCACCAGCCTCAGCACCAACGGCACCAGTACCACCAACAACCCAAGTTTCAACAACCCATGCCTCAACATCTCATCCTGTACCTCGAGTATAATTAGCATTCTACATATCATTCTACATCATTTATCTTCGTTCGACATGGCGATTATGTAATCTCTAATGTCTAGAGATTATATATTCTTATTGTAATGGTAAATTAAATGAGATTAATATCATATTGACTCATTAAATTCATGATTACATCTGAAGAAAATATATATGTATATATGTTTTCATAAAGATTGTAATTAAAAATTCTTTCGTATAAACTAATAATGGTGAAAATATTTTAACGGGTAGGTAATACCCAAGAAATATTTAGTTTTCACATTATTAAATTACACTGTACATTCTTCGAATTTGATTCAACAGTCATTTACTATCCTACCTACATCCACAGATATACGAATCCGTTCACTACAGAATAACTATTTTCATTCAATTTCATATTTGGATTTTGACTTATCAGAATCCAACAAGTGGCATAATGAAGAAAATATTTGACAAAATAAAATTTGTTAGAAACAGACAAATTAACTATAAAAAAAATTGTTAAGAATCCACGCTAACTGTTCCTAGCTAACTGTTAATTCCGTATTACTTTTTATTTATCGCAATTTATTTATCGCAATTTATTTATCGCACTTTATTTATCGCAATTTTAACTCTCGCAATTTTATTTATCATCATTTAATTTCTGTTATTTATTTTACGCACTTTAAATATCGGGACACGTATACAAGGTTTTGACATATCATATCGACGCATCTATATATATTATTTGGAATAACCATAGACACTCTATATGTAGTAATGCTGGAGTTAGCTATACAGGGTTGAGGTTGATTCTACAATAATATATATAGTTTGAGTTGTGATCGAGTCTGAGACATGTACACGGGTCACGATACGTATTAATTAATTCGAATATTATATATTAAATTATATATGAATTATTGGACTGTTAACTGTGGACTATCGACTGTGGACTAATGACATTGGATAATTAAAATGAATTAAAATATTGATTATAACATATGAAACTAAACATTTCTTCAAGTTTGCCACTTGATTTCATTCTAAACCTCATTTGTATCTTGACGATTCCAATCTGCGTACAAACCATTCATGATTCTTGAAAACACATCAATCGAGAGCATGAACCAACTGCATCTCATCTACGGAAGAAAAGATTTATGCATATAGTTATGCACCTGAAAAACTCTCAGAAACTGAGTAAACGTTTAACACGTAGTTGTGCTAATTCCTTTAGCGTTATTATTACCGAAAATAACTTTGCAACTCCTGTTCGAGATAGCCAGTTTTATCACAGCTCCAGCAAGTCAACTTCGACTTTTCGTTTAAAACAACCTTATTATAATCTTGATATATATGCGTGCTCTTTTATTGATTCGGGGAACCTTTTATATTCCATCATATTACCAGCAGACATACCAGCAATCTTGTTGCTCCTTGGCTTAAATCTCTCTGACAAATCACTATATTTATCTATTGAAGTCTTATCATGAACTTATCGGCATCTTGTAACGATAATTACCATACCAAATACCGGGAGGCATCAATCGATAATCTCGAATTCCTCAGCGATTCTACGACAACAATTATATATATATAAGTATATATATATATATATATATATATATATATATATATATATATATATATATATATATATATATATATATATATATATATATATATATATATATATATATGTATTCTATCTCCTGGATTTACAAAACTTCAATTCTGAATTTCTGAAAAGTGCTTTAGCCTATGAATCAGTTTTCTGAGTTTTGAAAAAAAAAAACTGATGAAATCTTTAGCGAATACCTTGCTCCTTACTCTAAATCCTTGCGGACGAATTTCTTCATCATCTTCTGATCTTAAATATTTTAAATTCTAAAGATATGATCGTATCTTTCGTTATAAATATCTTAGATATTTCTGAAGATACCTTCATAAATATCTTTATTCGAGTTATCTATCCCTTCGTGCTATCCGTGTTACGTCATAAAGGAAACTATCTTAGTTTCTAAATTTCTTTAAAATTCTAGTTTGAATTATGAATGGTTTCTGGAGAAGTGTTGGGAATTGAAGCATGAGTTAGTATAATATAATGACGTCAGGCCAACGTAGTTATATTGAAATGTCCCGTTCATATTGATTATAAACGTTCCATATTAATTGATTTCGTCGTGAGGTTTTGACCTCTATATGAGACGTTTTTCAAAGACTGCATTCATTTTTAAAACAACCATAACCTTTATTTTATCTATACAGGTTTAAAAAGCATTACGTAGATTATCAAATAATGATAATCTAAAATATACCGTTTACACACGACCATTACCTAATGGTTTACAATAAGAATATATTACATCAAAAATAAGTTTCTTGAATGCAGTTTTTACATAATATCATACAAGCATGGACTCCAAATCTTGTCCTTATTTTAGTATGCAACAGCGGAAGCTCTTAATAATCACCTGAGAATAAACATGCTTAAAATGTCAACAAAAATGTTGGTAAGTTATAGGTTTAACCTATATATTATCAAATCATAATAATAGACCACAAGATTTCATATTTCAATATACATCCCATACATAGAGATAAAAATCATTCATATGGTGAACACCTGGTAACCGACATTAACAAGATGCATATAAGAATATCCCCTATCATTCTGGGAAATCCTTCGGACATGATAAAAACGAATTCGAAGTACTAAAGCATCCGATACTTTGGATGGGGTTCGTTAGGCCCAATAGATCTATCTTTAGGATTCACGTCAATTAGTAGATCGGTTTACTAATTTTTAGGCTACCAAGCAAAAGGGGCATATTCGGCATCGATCATTCACCCATATAATATAGTTTCATTTACTTGTGTCTATTTCGTAAAACATTTATAAAACTACATGTATTCTCATCCCAAAATATTAGATTTTAAAAGTGGGACTATAACTCAGTTTCACAGATTTTTACTTCGTCGGGAAGTAAGACTTGGCCACTGGTCGATTCACGAACCTATAACAAATATGTACATATATATCAAAGTATGTTCAAAATATATTTACAACATTTTTAATACGTTTTACTGTTTTAAGTTTATTAAGTCAGTTGTCCTTGTTAGTAACCTACAACTAGTTGTCCATAATTAGATGTACAGAAATAAATCGATATATATTATCTTGAATCAATCCACGACCCAGTGTATACACGTCTCAGGCTAGATCACAACTCAAACTATATACATTTTTGGAATCAATTTCAACCTTGTATAGCTAACTCCAACATTACTGCATATAGAGTGTCTATGGTTGTTCCAAATAATATATATAGATGGGTCGATATGATATGTCAAAACGTTTGCATACGTGTCTATGGTATCCCAAGATTACATAATATATTAAAAGACATGTATAATACAATATAAGTTAGCTAGGATATGATTAATATAGATTTGTTACCAATTTTCACGTAGCTACAACAAGCAAAAATAACCAATCTTGTTTTACCCATAACGTCTTCGTTTTAAATCAGTTTTGAGTGAATCCAATTGCTATGGTTTCATATTGAACTTAAGTTTATGAATCTATACAGAAAAGTATAAGTTTATAGTCAGAATTACAGGTTACAAGTCTTTTTTGTAAAGATAGTCATTTCAGTCGAAAGAACGACTTCTAGATGACCATTTTGGAAAACATACTTCCACTTTGAGTTTAACCATGATTTTTGGATATAGTTTCATATTCATAAGAAAAATCATTTTCCCAGAAGAACAACATTTAAATCAAAATTTATCATAGTTTTTAATTAACTAACCCAAAACAGCCCGCGGTGTTACTACAACGGCGTATATCCGGTTTTACGGTATTTTTCGTGTTTTTCGGTTTTAAATCATTAAGTAAGAATATCATATAGATATAGAACATGTGTTTAGTTCATTTTAAAAGTCAAGTTAGAAGGATTAACTTTTGTTTGCGAACAAGTTTAGAATTAACTAAACTATGTTCTAGTGATTTCAAGTTTAAACCTTCGAATAAGG
The DNA here is from genome assembly GCF_046630445.1 of Rutidosis leptorrhynchoides. Taxonomy (NCBI): domain Eukaryota; kingdom Viridiplantae; phylum Streptophyta; class Magnoliopsida; order Asterales; family Asteraceae; genus Rutidosis; species Rutidosis leptorrhynchoides. The sequence goes on along the minus strand of NC_092335.1, from coordinate 346,909,160 downwards.
TAGTTTTATATATATGAATCGAATGATATTATGAACATCATCACTACCTCAGGTTTTGTGGATAAACCTACTGGAAATGAGAAAAATAGATCTAGCTTCAAAGGATCCTTGGATGGCTTGAAAGTTCTTGAAGCAGAATCATGACACGAAAACAAGTTCAAGTAAGATTTCCACTCGAAATAAGATTGTTATTGTGACAACCCGGAAATTTCCAACCAAATTTAAACTTTATCTTTATATTATTCCGACACGATAAGCAAAGTTTGTTAAGTTAAATCTCAAGAATTTTAAATTGTGTTCATACATTCATTATAACCTCGACCAAATTCCGACGATTCACGAACCGTTATATATAAATAAATATGTATATATATGTATATATATATTATAACTTGAGAATATTAATAAAGTATTAAACGTATAATACTTTACATGAACGTATTTGTTTCAATATGTTTATCGATGGAATTAGAAGATAATATCAAATGATTGATTTATCAGATACATTATGATATCATTACGGGTCTATGTTATGAGGTCCACTGTGATTTAAGAAATCTATTCTTTTTGAAAACATTCGGAAAATGGTAAAGTGATTTATAAGTAAGAATGTGAAGGGTAAATAACTTAGATGTTGGATATCGACAAGTTAAGTAACTCGACATTTTTTATTAAGATGATTTCATACGTTTATTTAACCTTTGAACTTTATCCCATGCTTCACCAACAAACTGTAATTTAAAAACTTGAAACCTATTATGAATATATATGATTCTACTTTTCTAAAACATTTTATGATATATAACGATTTCCATTATTTTAACCTTTAAACAAAATGATTCTTAAAAATATATTTGGTTTTGGAAAACAAAATTATTATATTTATTTGATTTAGTTTCAAACGTACAAAAACGTTTTCAGTTTAAAAAGAACTTTATTATTAAAACGTATATAACTTTTATAAATATCTAGAACCACTTTTGACAACTCATTACTTAACCAGTATGATAAAGATAATGATATTTATATTTTATTTTATTAAATATATATAACGATTTAAATTAATATTATATATATTTATACGCGTATTATACGTACATAGTTTTATACTTTTACTATACTTAAACTTTACCTTAACTTTATTTTTACTTTACTTTAACTTTAATAATTCACTTTAATAATTCATACTTTAATAATTCATACTTTAATAATTCACTTTAATAATTCATACTTTAATAATTTACTTTAATAATTCATACTTTAATAATTTACTTTAATAATTCATACTTTAATAATTCACTTTAATAATTCAAAAATCTATTATAAATAGAATTCAATAGGTTTCATTATTTCAAAGAAACTTGAAAATATTTTTCTCTAAACTCTAAACTCTCTCAATCGATTTACATATATATATTTACTCCGTATTATTTCAAGATATTATTAGTATACATAAAATATTACGTCAGAGTGCTGTCCAAGTGATTTCGAAATTGTTTTTTGAGTGGGATTGGATTAAGGAAATTATGGGTTATAGCTATGGAGGTGATTGGGTATGGTTCATGGGTATGCTCGTGAGGTCAATATAGTGTTTATCATCTCCGTTGCGTCTACGTACCTTTCCTGCAATATTGAATTTCAATATTGATGCGTGAGTACTCATAATTTAACTTTTACATACTAATAGTGTATCCCTGACTAGTGCTCGAGTATATAGGATTATGCATGTTTGTACTTTTGATATTGCCTTTAGTTAGGTTATGTTGAATCCTGAATTAGTTATATATGCGACCGAGATAAGGTATAAGATATGCATGTCGTTGGAAAGCTAGCGAAAAATTAAGAACTTTTCATTTAGATATCGAATGATTTCGATGAACGGATTTGAAGTTATAGTCCATCGAATTTTTGTATTATTATTAAAAATGATTATTATTATCGTCGTTAAAGTTATAATTAGTATTATTATTATTATCCAATTATTATTATTATTATTATTATTATTATTATTATTATTATTATTATTATTATTGGTATTATTATTATTATTATTATCATTATTAATATATATATCATTATTTAAAAATGGTTATTGTTATTGTTATTATTATTATTACTATATTATCATTAAGATAATTATTAGTATTATCGTTAATAATGTTATAGTAACTATCATTATTAATATTAGTGTAATTAAAACAAATATTTGTAACACCTAATTATTTTGATTACTATTATTATCATTATTACCAACACGATATAAAAGACGATTAAAAGCTATTAAACGAAACGATTAGGAAATAATGGGTAAGAGTATCATGATGAAATTAAAATATTATAAGATATTGATTTAGATAAAATTATCGTTCTTATTATTTTTATCATTACTATTATTATTAAAATTATCGTTAGTATTAAAACTATCATTTTAACAAAAATTATCATTTTAATAGAAATGTCATTGTTACTATAAAATATCATTATTATTATTATTATTATTTTAAATAGAATTATTATTTTAAAGATAATATTAAAAATTATCGTAAATATTAAAGTTATCATAATTAGAATTATCGTTTTATCATAATGTCATCTTAGTAATTATAAATATTGATATTTTTATAATAATAATTATTATTACAAAATAATACAACTTTTACTTACTATCATTATAGATATTATTTTATCAAATAAATATTTGATACAAACATATTTTACTACGTGTAATAACTTACTTTAATAATACCTATCATATTATCTTTATAATATTAAATGAACCCTATAAATTTTATTACTTAATATATATAAAAGTATATTTTATTATATAAATATAATATAAAATTTATTTATTAATAAATAAATTATATTATTTACTCTAATAAATCTTTTAAAAATATTTAAAAATATAAAACGACGATATTTAAACTATATATTAATCATGTATAGATTTTTGGAAATTATTTTGAGTCAAATTTACTTTTGTTGACTTTTGCATATTAGTCTCGAGCATTAGGATTGTGGTACACTATGACTTGACCTAATTTGTTAGACAAATATTGACCAACACATAAATATATATAATTAATTTAGGTTCGTGAATCCGAGGCCAACCTTGCACTTGTTCAATGACGTTATATGTATTTTTACTACGAAATACAGTATGGTGAGTTTCATTAATCCCTTTTTAAATGCTTTTGTAATATATATTTTTGGGACTGAGAATACATGCGCTGTTTTTATAACTGTTTTACGAAATAGACACAAGTAATTGAAACTACATTCTATGGTTGAATTATCGAAATCGAATATGCCCCTTTTTATTAAAGTCTGGTAATCTAAGAATTAGGGAACAGACACCCTAATTGACGCGAATCCTAAAGATAGATCTATTGGGCCTAACAAACCCCATCCAAAGTACCGGATGCTTTAGTACTTCGAAATTATATCATGTCCGAAGGAGGATCCCGGAATGATAGGGGATATTCTTATATGTATCTAGTTAATGTCGGTTACCAGATGTTCACCATATGAATGATTATTTTTTGTCTCTATGCATGGGACGTATATTTATGAGAACTGGAAATGAAATTCTTGTGGTCTATCAAAATGATGGAAATAAATGATTATGATAAACTAATGAACTCACCAACCTTTTGGTTGACACTTTAAAGCATATTTATTCTCAGGTGTTGAAGAAATCTTCTGCTGTGCATTTGCTCATTTTAAAGATATTACTTGGAGTCTTTCATAGCATATTTCGAAGAACGTTGCATTCGAGTCATTGAGTTCATCAAAGATTATTATTAAATCAATTTATAGTTGGATAGTGGATATTATGAAATGGTATGCATGCCTGTCAATTTTTGATGTAAAGAAAGATTGTCTTTTAAAAACGAATGCAATGTTTGTAAAATGTATCATATAGAGGTCAAATACATCGCAATGCAATCAACTATTGTGAATCGTTTATAATGTATATGAACGGGTCCTTTCAGTTGGTATCAGAGCGGTGGTCTTAGCGAACCAGGTCTGCATTAGTATGTCTAACTGATAAGTCGTTAGGATGCATTAGTGAGTTTGGACTTCGACCGTGTCTGCATGTCAAAAGTTTTGCTTCTCATTTCTAGTCGGAAATCATCTGCTTATCATCCATAGGAAATTACCTGCTTATCATTATTAGTCTAGACACGTCTTGCTACATTAATTGCATGAGTAGTGTATAGACAAAATTCATATCTTAGCGTATCTGCTAAATCATATCTTATAGTATCTGTTACTTTAAACTTTGCCTGACATATCCCGCAAATTCCTCCGTAATCTATGAAATCTTTTGATCTCTATATATAGATATCATATGTAAATAGAATACCACCCGATAACCGAAAAATCATTTTTATATCGAAAATCCTTTATCCAATCGTACGAAATGGAATTTGTCATCAGTTCAAGTCACTCGGATTCCGAAATGGAATCTCACTCAAGCTCCGAAAGCAGTGTGATCGGAATGGATCAACCAATCAGACATCACCTATTCTGGATGAATTGGGGATGGGTTCGTAGCCTCCTCAATTATTGGAAACAAGAAGAAGGCGATCTTTTCCATCCACCACATTGCCCTCTTGGCGAAGAACCTGAAGCACTTACCGGCGAACCTGTTCGAGACACCATTTTCTCTCTCATTTCCAGGGTATCTCGTCACGATTATATACTACATCAAATTCTAGATTTTATTTATCCGCTCGTTCCGACCGACAATCATCCTGGAATAATAGAAGAAGTCAACGAACTTCGCGCTCGGGTAGTGGCTTTAGAGAATATGGTGCAGAGATTACAAACACCAGCAGCAGCATCAGCAGCATAACCAGTACCACCATCATCAACGCTAACAGTACCATTACCACCTCCAACCATAACCGCGTTGTAAACCTCAACTTCACAATCTATCCCACGAGCATCAACGTCATACGCACCATAGATACCAAGGAGTACCAACAACAATAAATGACGAAATATTAATTCATAACTTCATTGGAGAAACATTCCGCGGTGATTATATAATCTCTAAAGTCTTAGAGATTATCTAATCTAGCCCTAACCATAAATCAGTTAAGCGAACCAAAATGATAGAAGGAAGAGTAGAAACCCTGATAAAAATGGTGTGTGATTAACAAGTTAAACTTGTTTTACCAACAGCATCAACAGTACCATCAACGTCACCAGCATCGTCAGTACAGTCAACATCAGAATCAACAACACCTATAACATCACAAACTCCGTCAGTTCAAGAATCACTGTGGACATCATTACGAATCAATAACGTGTATATTGTATCAACAAGTTATGAAGAATTAACTCATTCCCTCTGAAGAAATTATATATATATATTTTGAAATAAAAAATAAATCTTTCCGTGCTAAGCTATTGTGTGTGAATCTTAACTACTCGGTTAATTCATATTACAAATATGCAATAATGTACGTCCCTCGCCCGCGACTTAACCATCGTTAACTACAATCTCTGTCTCAATTCAACAAATTCCAATTCCTAATAAATCAAGTATATATTTGATTTTACACTTCATCATTGATGTTACCGAAACTTTTCAGATAACATCATTTGTACTTTGCGAAGTTCACAAGAATTTAACGAAAACCAACATCACATCTCAACAAATAACGAAGTATTGATTCATAATTTCAATATTATTGAAGAAATACTTATGTAACCTCTAAAGCCTTCAAGGAATTATTCAATTCTAGTTCCAACCGTAAATCGAATGAGTTTAATTTAGTATTAACTCATTAAAATCTATGTTACATCTGAGGAGAATATATACATATATATTTTCATAAAGTCCGTAATAAAATTCTTATGTACAAAATATTAATTGTGAAAAAAAATTTTAACGGGTAGGTAATACCTGAGAGATATATATAAATTCACAATTAATATGTTACATTCTTCGAATCAGATTAAGCAAATTATCAATTATACTTCCTACTTTCACAATAATATACATTCTTTCATAGAAATCAAAACAATCATACTCATTCAAACCCAATTACATATTCTGCTTTTAAAATCTCAGAATTCAATTCGAGATATAACCGGTACCATCACTTTTAGATTCCTACATCTTTCAAAGCTATACTTTGACTTCAAAAGTGTGTTAGAACATCAAATGTATACAAACGATTACAATCTGTATTCAAACCCTTCAAAAATCTCTGAAGACACTTCAAATAATGAGCAATCGAGATGATGATCCAACCACATATTACCCACAGTTATGTACTTAAAAAGCTCTCGAAACCAAAGTCATAATTCAACACATATCTGTGTCAGATCTTTTGGCATTTATTAGCAAAAATAACCTTGCAATTCCTTTGCAAAGTAGCAAATTATATCACAGCTCCAGCAAGACAACTTCGATTTTTTCATTCGGAGTAGCCTTATCATAATTTTGATATATGTGATTACCCTTTTGTTACCGGAGAACCTTTCATATTCCACCACATTAGCAATAAACTTACCAACAACTTCACTGATCTTGGGCATTCCGAAGAATCTTTATATTTATCGAAACTTCATCATTTACTCATCTGCCTCTTGTAACGAGAATTTCCATACGAATCATTGGGAATTAGCAATCAGTATTTTGAAATCTCACAGCATGTTGACGCCAACAGTTATACATAACGTCTATTTCCAAGGCTTATATACTTCGAATGTGAAGTTTCTGAAAAACACTCTGAACCGCGAACTAGTTCTCGAAATGCTGATGAAGCAACAAAAACTGTAAATGACCTTAGCAGTAAAAAGTTTGATGATAAAGATTAGTGTATTAACAAAGCTCAGAAATAGAGAAGTTTTGGAACTGGAAAACGGATTGAGCAAAGTATGAAGGAGGCTGTGGACAAATCACAAAGACTGAACCTGCCTTCAAAGAATCCAAATGATTCAGTGTCTGCTGAATTCATTAACAAATACCTTGCTCCTGATACAAAACCCTTACAGACAATATTCTTCATCATTCTCTGATATTAGAAATTTTAAGATATCATCGTATCTTTCATTATAAATATCCTCCATATTTCTGAAGATATTTCCATAACTATTCTTATCTGGAATCATTTATCTCTTTGCGCTATCTGTATTACATCAAAAAGGAAACTGTTTAGTTCATATACTCTGTAAACCTTTGAGTTTAAAATATGAATGTTTTTGAAGTAGTGTTGGAAACTGAAGCATGAGTTAGTATAATATAATGACACTTGATCAACGTGATTATATTACAGTAATTCATGCTGAGTTTCTAAATGGAACGTGATGATTCACAGATCATAACATCATCATGTGCCATGTTATACGACTCTTTTATTCTATTTAACCTCTAAAATATCAAGAAAATATTTCTTGATGATTCGGCCTTTTCCAAGGTATTCTTGTAATTTGACAAGTCAAGATCGTGCCATCACAATTTCCTTCCTAGAACATTAACAATGTTCATTCCGAAATTCATATCTGTGAATTCTGGACCATTACAAGCGGTGCTTAATCGCAAGAAGAAGAAACGAAAGGACAACACTCCGAAATAGAAATTGGGGTATAAATTGCAGCAAATAAAAGAGAGCATTAACTATGGATGCCAATGATTATAGAAGATAGAAACAGAGACTTTGAAATATAAGGGAAGATATAAAGCCCAACGACAAACCAAAAAAATTATAAATCATATATATCGATGCATATAGCAATATAAAGACACGGGAGAACTAGAAACACTATAAACCCAAGAGTATAGTAGAAGTAAATAGATTCTTCCGGCGATAGATGAAAAAGAAGAATGACCGATATGAAAGTTATAAGTATATCGAGAATCAGAACTGGATGGAGCATATTGATGAATACTTTAAAATATGAGTTGAGGGGGAAAGAATAGAAGGTGATGAAACATGACTAGGAACTTAGAAATCAACAGATTTAACTCATACAATGACGGAATAAGTGAATCAAACCCTCTAGTGAATAGGTTAAGCTTTTTGGGATTAATTTAGTCATACCACAACTAAATCAAGTGTGATTAGATCAACACCTAGAGCTATTATTCACCACCTGGGTGATTTGGGTTGAGAGAGAATCGGAGGAGCTCACCATATCTGAGTGTGTGTAACAAATGAGAGGCTTAACCTAAAATGAAGAACATAAGACTTTATATACCCCTGCTGTTGACTCACCCGTACGATTCATCCATCACACATACGAGTTGGCTTCATCAGCCGTACGGGTGATCACTCACTCGTGTCTTCTCATTTTGGTTGTAATTGTGACTTAGCTCAGCATCAACCGTGCGTATGAGCCTGTCAGCCGTACGAGTGAGGCTTCACTCGGACGTCTGACTAAGTCTAACATAGTCAAACATCTAAATCTCATTCCTGCAGTTGCTGTAACCACATACAAACACGGATAGGATAATAACGAACGATCATGGTGGCCTATAAACTGTTGTACCTGCAATGGACGTGGGTAGATGTCCAGGGACTTGCATAAAATGCATCAACAGAAGGTGTGAGTTGTAAGAAAACGAAGGAGGTGAATTTATAAGAAAATCTCCGACAGAACAATTAAAATGGACGATCGCATTTAAAGCAGATCCTAATTCCTTTTGTTACCGGAGAATAAAATCTTATTACAAAGATTTTCTTCAAATCCCTTGAAATCTGGAAATCAATCATATCTACGTCAAATGATAAGATGAATCTACACTTACTCATTTCACTCTTCTATGTTAGCTTCATTCGTACTCTTCATATAAATAGATTGTTTATCTAAATTATTCGTTGATGATAAAACTCTAATTTTTAGCCTGTATGCATCATGAAAACATAATTATTATCATTCACGACCTTTTCACTCAAATTTCGGGACGAAATTTCTTTAACGGGTAGGTACTGTGACAACCCGGAAATTTCCAACCAAATTTAAACTTTATCTTTATATTATTCCGACACGATAAGCAAAGTTTGTTAAGTTAAATCTCAAGAATTTTAAATTGTGTTCATACATTCATTATAACCTCGACCAAATTCCGAAGATTCACGAACCGTTATATATAAATAAATATGTATATATATGTATATATATATTATAACTTGAGAATATTAATAAAGTATTAAACGTATAATACTTTACATGAACGTATTTGTTTCAATATGTTTATCGATGGAATTAGAAGATAATATCAAATGATTGATTTATCAGATACATTATGATATCATTACGGGTCTATGTTATGAGGTCCACTGTGATTTAAGAAATCTATTCTTTTTGACAACATTCGGAAAATGGTAAAGTGATTTATAAGTAAGAACGTGAAGTGTAAATAACTTAGATGTTGGATATCGACAAGTTAAGTAACTCGACATTTTTTATTAAGATGATTTCATACGTTTATTTAACCTTTGAACTTTATCCCATGCTTCACCAACAAACTGTAATTTAAAAACTTGAAACCTATTATGAATATATATGATTCTACTTTTCTAAAACATTTTATGATATATAACGATTTCCATTATTTTAACCTTTAAACAAAATGATTCTTAAAAATATATTTGGTTTTGGAAAACAAAATTATTATATTTATTTGATTTAGTTTCAAACATACAAAAACGTTTTCAGTTTAAAAAGAACTTTATTATTAAAATGTATATAACTTTTATAAATATCTAGAACCACTTTTGACAACTCATTACTTAACCAGTATGATAAAGATAATGATATTTATATTTTATTTTATTAAATATATATAACGATTTAAATTAATATTATATATATTTATACGCGTATTATACGTACATAGTTTTATACTTTTACTATACTTAAACATTACCTTAACTTTATTTTTACTTTACTTTAACTTTAATAATTCACTTTAATAATTCATACTTTAATAATTCATACTTTAATAATTCACTTTAATAATTCATACTTTAATAATTTACTTTAATAATTCATACTTTAATAATTTACTTTAATAATTCATACTTTAATAATTCACTTTAATAATTCAAAAATCTATTATAAATAGAATTCAATAGGTTTCATTATTTCATAGAAACTTGAAAATATTTTTCTCTAAACTCTAAACTCTCTCAATCGATTTACATATATATATTTACTCCGTATTATTTCAAGATATTATTAGTATACATAAAATATTACGTCAGAGTGCTGTCCAAGTGATTTCGAAATTGTTTTTCGAGTGGGATTGGATTAAGGAAATTATGGGTTATAGCTATGGAGGTGATTGGGTATGGTTCATGTGTATGCTCGTGAGGTCAATATAGTGTTTATCATCTCCGTTGCGTCTACGTACCTTTCCTGCAATATTGAATTTCAATATTGATGCGTGAGTACTCATAATTTAACTTTTACATACTAATAGTGTATCCCTGACTAGTGCTCGAGTATATAGGATTATGCATGTTTGTACTTTTGATATTGCCTTTAGTTAGGTTATGTTGAATCCTGAATTAGTTATATATGCGACCGAGATAAGGTATAAGATATGCATGTCGTTGGAAAGCTAGCGAAAAATTAAGAACTTTTCATTTAGATATCGAATGATTTCGATGAACGGATTTGAAGTTATAGTCCATCGAATTTTTGTATTATTATTAAAAATGATTATTATTATCGTCGTTAAAGTTATAATTAGTATTATTATTATTATCCAATTATTATTATTATTATTATTATTATTATTATTATTATTATTATTATTGGTTTTATTATTATTATTATTATCATTATTAATATATATATCATTATTTAAAAATGGTTATTGTTATTGTTATTATTATTATTACTATATTATCATTAAGATAATTATTAGTATTATCGTTAATAATGTTATAGTAACTATCATTATTAATATTAGTGTAATTAAAACAAATATTTGTAACACCTAATTATTTTGATTACTATTATTATCATTATTACCAACACGATATAAAAGACGATTAAAAGCTATTAAACGAAACGATTAGGAAATAATGGGTAAGAGTATCATGATGAAATTAAAATATTATAAGATATTGATTTAGATAAAATTATCGTTCTTATTATTTTTATCATTACTATTATTATTAAAATTATCGTTAGTATTAAAACTATCATTTTAACAAAAATTATCATTTTAATAGAAATGTCATTGTTACTATAAAATATCATTATTATTATTATTATTATTTTAAATAGAATTATTATTTTAAAGATAATATTAAAAATTATCGTAAATATTAAAGTTATCATAATTAGAATTATCGTTTTATCATAATGTCATCTTAGTAATTATAAATATTGATATTTTTATAATAATAATTATTATTACAAAATAATACAACTTTTACTTACTATCATTATAGATATTATTTTATCAAATAAATATTTGATACAAACATATTTTACTACGTGTAATAACTTACTTTAATAATACCTATCATATTATCTTTATAATATTAAATGAACCCTATAAATTTTATTACTTAATATATATAAAAGTATATTTTATTATATAAATATAATATAAAATTTATTTATTAATAAATAAATTATATTATTTACTCTAATAAATCTTTTTAAAATATTTAAAAATATAAAACGACGATATTTAAACTATATATTAATCATGTATAGATTTTTGGAAATTATTTCGAGTCAAATTTACTTTTGTTGACTTTTGCATATTAGTCTCGAGCATTAGGATTGTGGTACATTATGACTTGACCTAATTTGTTAGACAAATATTGACCAACACATAAATATATATAATTAATTTAGGTTCGTGAATCCGAGGCCAACCTTGCACTTGTTCAATGACGTTATATGTATTTTTACTACGAAATACAGTATGGTGAGTTTCATTAATCCCTTTTTAAATGCTTTTGTAATATATATTTTTGGGACTGAGAATACATGCGCTGTTTTTATAACTGTTTTACGAAATAGACACAAGTAATTGAAACTACATTCTATGGTTGAATTATCGAAATCGAATATGCCCCTTTTTATTAAAGTCTGGTAATCTAAGAATTAGGGAACAGACACCCTAATTGACGCGAATCCTAAAGATAGATCTATTGGGCCTAACAAACCCCATCCAAAGTACCGGATGCTTTAGTACTTCGAAATTATATCATGTCCGAAGGAGGATCCCGGAATGATAGGGGATATTCTTATATGTATCTAGTTAATGTCGGTTACCAGATGTTCACCATATGAATGATTATTTTTTGTCTCTATGCATGGGACGTATATTTATGAGAACTGGAAATGAAATTCTTGTGGTCTATCAAAATGATGGAAATAAATGATTATGATAAACTAATGAACTCACCAACCTTTTGGTTGACACTTTAAAGCATATTTATTCTCAGGTGTTGAAGAAATCTTCCGCTGTGCATTTGCTCATTTTAAAGATATTACTTGGAGTCTTTCATAGCATATTTCGAAGAACGTTGCATTCGAGTCATTGAGTTCATCAAAGATTATTATTAAATCAATTTATAGTTGGATAGTGGATATTATGAAATGGTATGCATGCCTGTCAATTTTTGATGTAAAGAAAGATTGTCTTTTAAAAACGAATGCAATGTTTGTAAAATGTATCATATAGAGGTCAAATACATCGCAATGTAATCAACTATTGTGAATCGTTTATAATGTATATGAACGGGTCCTTTTAGTTATAGTTATAGAAATTGAATCAAAGTTTGAATATGAGTATTACCTTGTATTAGAAATATATCTTACTGTAAATAAGAAAGATTTCTTGAAGTTGGATGATCACTTTACAAGATTGGAAGTAAGCTAGCAAACTTGGAAGTATTCTTGATTTTATGAAACTAGAACTTATAGAATTTATGAAGAACACTTAGAACTTGAAGATAGAACTTGAGAGAGATCACTTAGATGAAGAAAATTGAAGAATGAAAGTGTTTGTAGGTGTTTTTGGTCGTTGGTATATGGATTAGATATAAAGGATGTGTGAGAATGCTAAAAATGAACATATATTTCATCGCATTATCCCTCAAGAAAGACAAGCTTTTAGTTGCAGTTGTCCTATTTACAAGGAATATTTGTTTAAAAATTAAAAGGTGAAGACAAAAGACAGATTCGACGAATTGAAGACGCAAACGACCAAAAAGCTCAAAAGTACAAAGTACAATCAAAGTGGTTCAAATTATTGATGAGAAACGTCTCAAAATTACAAGAGTACAAGACGCAAAACACAAAGTACAAGATATTAAATTATACAAAAGGATGTTCAAAAATCCGGAACCGAGACATAAACCAGCTTTCAACGTATGACGCAACGGACCGAAAGTTACAACTTAATTATGTATATAAATATAATATAATATATAATTAATTATATAAATTATATATTTATATTATATTTATATAATAAAATCCGTCGGCAAGCTAGGAGCCAAACTTGTGTGAGCTGGATTCCACAGCTCCGCACTCGCGGAGCTTATAAAAGCAAAACCCACTGCACTCGCGGAGCACACAAAAACAGTAATCTGCCTATAAAAGGCCATGCAATTCGACGGATTATTTACTTCTTTTTCTTTTCTAATATACGTAATATATATATATATATACATATATATATATATATATATATATATATATTATCATTTTAATTTTAATTTTAAATTCTAATAATAAGGGTATGTTAGTGAATGTTGTAAGGGTGTAAGTCAAAATCCTGTCCGTGTAACACTACGCTATTTTTAATCATTGTAAGTTATGTTCAACCTTTTTAATTTAATGCCTCGTAGCTAAGCTATTATTATGCTTATTTAATACCGAAGTAATCATGATGTTGGGCTAAAAATATTAAAATTGGGTAATTGGGCTTTGTACCATAATTGGGGTTTGGACAAAAGAACGACACTTATGGAAATTAGACTATGGGCTATTAATGAGCTTTATATTTTTTTAACTAAATGATAGTTTGTTAATTTTAATATAAAGATTTACAATCGGACGTCCCTATAAATAAACATATACACTCGATCGGACACGATGGGCGGGATATTTATATGTACGAATAATCGTTCATTTAACCGGACACGGGAATGGATTAATAATTAATAGACTTATTAAAACAGGGGTGAAATTATGTACAAGGACACTTGGCATAATTGATAACAAAGTATTAAAACCTTGGGTTACACGCAGTCGATAACCTGGTGTAATTATTAAACAAAGTATTAAAACCTTGTTACAGTTTAAGTCCCTAATTAGTTGGAATATTTGACTTCGGATATGAGAATAATTTGACGAGGACACTCGCACTTTATATTTATGACTGATGGACTGTTGTGGACAAAAACCAGACGGACATATTAAATAATCCAGGATAAAGAAGAATTAACCCATGGGAATAAACTAAAATCAACACGTCAAACATCATGATTACGGAAGTTTAAATAAGCATAATTCCTTTATTTTCATATTTAATTGCACTTCTAATTATCACATTTTTATTTATTATCATTGTATTTAATTGCACTTTTAATTATCGCACTTTTTAATTATCGCAATTTTATTTCATCGCACTTTTATTTATTGCAATTTCATTATCGTTATTTATTTTACGCTTTAAATTAAGTTTTTATTTATTTAATATTTTACATTAGGTTTTAACTACGACTAAAGTTTTAAAAATCGACAAACCGGTCATTAAACGGTAAAAACCCCCTTTTTATAATAATAATATTACTTATATATATTTGTATTTTTATAAGATAAAACTAATATAGCGTTAAGCTTTGTTTAAAAGATTTTCCTCTGGAACGAACCGGACTTACTGAAAACTACACTACTGTACGATTAGGTACACTGCCTATAAGTGTTGTAGCAAGGTTTAGGTATATCCATTCTACAAATAAATAAATATCTTGTGTAAAATTGTATCATATTTAATAGTATTTCCTAGTAAAATATAAGCTATTTCATATACGCCTCGCATAACATCAAGTATTTTTGGCGCCGCTGACGGGGAACATAAACGCCGAAAGCGCAACGCTATATTTAAAAAAAAAGTTTTTATCAAGTTCTTTTTATAAAAATATAAGTTTAAAAAAAAAAACTGAACCTATAGAAATCGAACCCTTCTGAGCTGAAATTGAACCCTCCGCGACTTGCGGAGAATTTGAACTGGACCATACCGCACTCGCGGAGGTCCTCTGACAGGTCAAACCTGGTACTCATTTAATGCGAAATTAGGGTTTAATTATATTAATATTAATATTAATTAGGTTTTAATTTTAAATTAATTAGTTTTAGTTTTTATTTAATTTGTATTTTTAAGTTATATTAAGTTTTATTAAATATATAAAATAAATAGTTTTATATAAAAATAATATTTTTATAAAAATTGTAATTTTTACAACTTTTAGTATTTTTTTATATTTTGTATCTTTTTATTCGTTTTAGCGTAATTTTTGTATTTTTCGCTCGTATTTAGTTTTAAGTCATAGTTTTTGCCATAGTTATTTTTACTTCTAGATTTTTAGGCTTTGCCGTAAAATCCCTTAAGTGCTTTTTCTTTAGACTAAGATTTAGGTGCTTTATAATTTTGCGATGCTGTTCTAAGTTTTTAGTACCTTTTTAAGATATTGCCATTTGGGATATAGTTTTTCTATTAAGCTTTAATATTTTTAGACGCAACTTTTAATTTTTAGTTTTTAGTGCCTTTTTAAGTTTAGTCGCGCTACTTTCTTATTTTTATTTTTTGACGCCTATTATTTTTCGCCTTTTTATTTTTCGACCATTTTTGACGCGCTCTTTTTCTCTCTTATTTCTCGCCATTCTAGTTTTAGGACATAGAATTTTCTATCTTCTTCTCTAAAATTTCTTTAAATTACGAAAATTTATTTTAAGTGGTTAAATTGATAGACATTAAAATTTTCTGGTTCGTAGAAATAGTTGGATTTGTACGTGGACCGGGTTATTGGAGCCAAACAGTACTCAATTATATTGAGACCAAACGAATCCTGCCCCTCTGCTGCATCTTTTGGCTATTCGAAACGTGGGCAAAATCAGAAAAGTCTATTAATTGGATAACTTATATAATTTTTCTTTCTTTTTAAAACTAATAGGATATTCAGTGAATGCACCGAGCAAAACGTTCACCACCTTTTTTACGTTCACCACCTGTAACTCGATCAAGACATCTAGCAAATATTGTCGCCGTTGATTTTTCTTTAGAATCGCCATCCAGTCGACCAAGTACTCCAATTCAAATTTCCGATAATCCATTTTTTGAACCCGACCTCACAATTGAGAATCCGGAGAATATTCAGGGACAATTAATAGATCCTGAACCATTAATCTTTTCTCCGGAACCACCAATCATTTAAACAGACATTGTTAAGGAACCAACCATTAAATCAGAATCCTCTAGTGATTCAGATTCAACAAATTCAATCATGGAGAATCTGGAACCTCTAAGTATGGAAGACCGAATGAGAGCTAAATGCACTGGCCAAGGTCACGCAATTACTCAACCAGACATTAATGCGCCAGATTATGAAATCAAAGGACAAATCCTACACATGGTAACAAATCAATGCTAATTTAGTGGTGCGCCGAAGGAAGATCCAAATGAACATCTTCGTACCTGTAATAGGATCTGCACTCTATTTAAAATAAGAGAAGTGGATGATGACCAGATATATCTCATGTTATTTCCCTGGACTTTAAATGGAGAAGTCAAAGATTGGTTGGAATCGTTACCTGAAGTTGCGATTGATACATGGGACGTTTTAGTTGAAAAATTTCTTAAACAATTCTTTCCGGCATCTAAAGCCGTAAGACTTCAAGGAGAAATTGTTACGTTCACACAGAAACCAAATGAAACTCTATATGAGGCATGGACCAGATTTGGAAAGTTATTGAAAGGATGTCTGCAACATGGTTTAGACACCTGTCAAATAGTACAAATATTCTACCAAGGATGCGACATCACTACAAGGAAAGACATAGACATAGCAGCTGGTGGTTCCATTATGAAGAAAACAGAAACTGATGCTTATAAAATTATTGATAACACTGCTTCCCACTCACATGAGTGGCACCAAGAAAAAGATATCGTTAGATCATCTAAAGCAGCTAGAGCCGATTCTAGCCATGACTTAGATTCCATTTCTGCAAAGATAGATGATGTCGAGAGACGAATGGAAAAGATGACTAAAGATATTCACTCAATACGAATTAGTTGTGAGCAGTGTGGAGGACCACATTTGACAAAAGAGTGTCTCAGTATTGAACTAACAATGGAACAAAGAGAGAATGTTTCATATCTAAACCAAAGGCCGGGAAATAATTATTAGAATAATTATCAACCGCCAAGACCGATCTACAATCAAAACCAAAATTATAACCGTAATGTTCCATACAACAATCAACAAGGTCCTAGCAATTAACAAGTATCCAATAATACTTACAATCAGCAAAGACCTAATTTTCAAAACAAACCACCACAAACCGATGATAAAAAGCCAAATTTAGAAGATATGATGACGAAGCTAGTTGAATCTCAAACACAGTTTTTCACATCTCAGAAACAAACCAATGAACAAAATGCTCAAGCATTTAGAAATCAACAAGCTTCTATTCAAAATTTGGAACAAGAAGTGAGCAACCTAGCAAGGTTGATAGGTGAAAGAAAACCGGGAAGTCTACCTAGTGATACAAATGCTAACCCCCGGAATGAAACAACTAAAGCCATTACCACAAGAAGTGGTATTATACTTAAACCACCTGAAATACCTGTAATTTCTGAGGAAGCTATTCCTACTCCACAAGAACCACAATCTGAACAAGATAAGGAAAAAGAACCGGTAGTTGAAAAGGTTAATGAAGATAACATAGTTAAGGCTAAACCTTATGTTAAACCATACCAACCACCACTTCCTTACCCGAGTAAAATGAGAAAATAGAGACTTGAAGCCGAGCAATCCAAATTCTTGGATATGTTTAAACAAATAAATGTAAATCTTCCTTTCATTGATGTGATTTCAGGAATGCCTAGATATGCTAAATTTCTGAAAGATCTAATCACGAATAGAAAGAAAATGGAAGAACTCTCGGCTGTTACTATGAATGCTAATTGTTCTGCAGTGCTGTTGAATAAGATACCAGAAAAATTATCAGATCCAGGAAGTTTTACAATTCCATGTTTTCTGGGTAGTCTTAGTTCAATAGAAGCATTGGCAGACTTAGGTGCTAGTATAAATCTAATGGCATATTCACTATACGCTAAACTAGACCTTGGAGAATTGAAACCAACAAGAATAAGTATACAACTAGCCGATAGATCAATAAAATATCCTAGAGGGATAATGGAGAACATGCTAGTTAAAGTTGGTACTTTAGTATTTCCAGTAGATTTTGTTGTTCTGGACATGGAAGAAGATTCTCAAGTTCTTCTCATATTAGGAAGACCATTCTTAAACACGGCTAAAGCAATAATAGACGTGTTAGGTAAGAAACTAACCCTAAGTATAGAGGACGAGAGTGTTACCTTTTCAGTTGATAGAGCAATGCAACAACCGCAATCTGCAGATGCTACATGTTATTATATTCAAACTATAGATACACATGCAGATTTGTTAGAAGAATTTCCAGAACTACAAGGAACAGGAGAATGTTCTTTAGGAGAAGGAACTGAACCAATTGATGAAACTGAAATGTTAGCTACACTTATGGCTAATGGATATGAACCAATAACAGAAGAAATTCAAATGCTAAAAGAAGAAGACAGATATCGATATAAATCATCGATAGAAGAACCACCGACATTAGAGTTAAAGCCACTTCCAAACAATTTGGAATATGCTTATTTACATGGTGAATCTGAATTCCCTGTAATAATATTGTCTTCTCTTACAGAAAATGAAAAATCTCAACTCATTTCTGTGTTAAAAGCTCATAAACCAGCTATTGCATGGAAGATTCATGATATTAAAGGAATAAGTCCTTCGTATTGCACACATAAAATCCTTATGGAAAAAGGTCATAAAACATATGTGCAACGCCAAAGAAGACTAAATTCTAATATGCAAGATGTTGTTAAGAAATAAATTATTAAACTGCTAGATGCAGGTTTAATTTATCCAATTTCTGATAGTCCATGGGTAAGCCCAGTTCAATGCGTGCCTAAAAAGGGTGGCATGACTATCATTATAAATGAGAAAAATGAGATTATTCCTACTAGGACTGTAACAGGATGGCGTGTATGTATTGATTATAGAAAATTAAATGACGCCACCAGAAAAGATCACTTTCCCTTACCTTTCATTGATCAAATGTTGGAAAGATTAGCCGGAAATAGTTACTATTATTTTCTTGATGGTTTTTCCGGATATTTTCAAATTCCAATAGCACCCGAGGATCAAGAAAAAACCACATTTACGTGCCCTTATGGTACTTTTGCTTACAAACGCATGCCATTTGGACTTTGCAACGCCCCTGCAACCTTTCAAAGGTGCATGATGGCGATTTTTCACGACATGATAGAAGAATGCATGGAAGTTTTTATGGATGACTTTTCAGTCTTCGGTGATACTTTTGAATCATGTTTAGTTAATCTTGAACGAATGCTTATTAGATGTGAACAATCAAATCTAGTTCTTAATTGGGAGAAATGCCATTTCATGGTTAAAGAAGGCATCGTTCTTGGACATAAAATTTCAAAGGAAGGAATTGAAGTGGATAGAGCTAAAGTAGATGTAATTGCTAAACTTCCACATCCCACCAATGTTAGAGGAGTTAGGAGTTTTCTAGGGCATGCCGGTTTTTACCGACGTTTCATAAAAGATTTTTCTAAAATTGCCACTCCTATGAATAAACTCCTAGAAAAGGATGCTCCATTCATCTTTTCAGATGAATGCATCAAATCTTTTAATATTCTTAAAGAGAAACTCACTAATGCGCCGATCATGATAACTCCAAATTGGAATCTACCGTTTGAACTAATGTGCGATGCAAGTGATTTTGCAATGGGAGCCGTTTTAGGACAAAGGATTGAAAAACGATTTCAACCTATTTATTATGCTAGTAAGACGTTACAAGGAGTACAAACAAATTACACAACTACTGAAAAAGAACTCCTTGCTATTATCTTTGCTTTTGACAAATTTCGTTCATATCTCGTTCTAGCTAAAACGGTGGTCTATACCGACCATTCTGCTCTTAGATATCTATTTTCGAAACAAGATGCCAAACCAAGATTAATCCGTTGGATCTTACTCTTACAAGAGTTCGATATTGAAATCCGAGACAAAAAGGGAGCAGAAAATCTCGCCGCTGATCATCTTTCTCGTCTTGAAAATCCTGAATTAGAAGTTCTAAATGAATCAGCCATACAAGACAACTTTCCTGATGAATATCTATTGAAGATAGATTATAATGAAATTCCATGGTTTACAGACTATGCAAACTATTTAGTATGTGGATTCCTTGAAAAAGGATTGTCGTACCAAAAACGAAAGAAATTCTTTAGTGATATAAAACACTATTTCTGGGAAGATCCACATTTGTTTAAAAGTTGTCCCAATGGAATAATACGCCAATGTGTATTCGGAGATGAAGCTAGTAAAATTTTAAACCATTGTCACACAGGACCAACAGGAGGGCATTATGGGCCTCAGCTCACAGCAAGAAAAGTTTATGATGCTGGATTCTATTGGCCTACAATTTACAAAGATGCACACCTTCTTTGCAAATCCTGTGATGCATGTCAAAGGGCCGGAAAAATAAGTCAACGTGATGAAATCCCACAAAATGTCATTCAAGTATGTGAAGTATTTGACATTTGGGGTATTGACTTTATGGGTCCATTTCCAAAATCTCATAATAATCTCTACATTCTCATAGCCATTGATTATGTCTCTAAATGGGCGGAAGCACAAGCTCTCCCAACTAACGATGCACGAGTTGTAGTCAACTTTTTAAACCGTCTTTTTGCAAGGTTTGGAACACCGAAAGCTTTAATAAGTGATCGGGGAACTCATTTCTGTAATAACCAACTTGAGAAAGCTCTTAAAAGATATGGAGTAACTTATAAAATCTCCACCGCATATCATCCACAGATAAGTGGACAAGTTGAAAATACCAACCGAGCTTTAAAACGTATTTTAGAGAAAACTGTAGGATCAAATCCGAAGGAATGATCCATTAAATTGGAGGATGCACTCTGGGCTTTTAGAACAGCCTACAAAACTCCAATTGGAACCACACCTTTTAGACTCGTTTACGGAAAAGCATGTCATCTTCCAGTAGAAATTGAACACAAAGCATTTTGGGCTTTGAAGATATGTAATCTTGATTTACATGAAGCGGGACGTCTACGGTTAAGTCAATTAAACGAATTAGAAGAATTGAGACATGAAGCATACGAAAATTCGTTAATCTATAAAGAAAGAACGAAGAAATGGCATGATAAAAGAATCAGAAGTTCAAAAGAATTTAAAGAAGGAGATAGAGTTCTTCTTTTCAATTCACGATTCAAGCTATTTCCTAGAAAATTGAAATCAAGATGGTCTGGACCATTCATAGTCAAAAGAGTTTTCCCGTACGGAACAGTAGAATTGATAAATTCAAATGGGATTGAATTTAAAGTTAATGGTCACAGAGTTAAACATTACATAGATAGTCCGATGGAAGTTGACAACGAAGTTAATCACAATTTCGATACCACATCTAACTAAGTGTGGGGAGAATCAAGTCTTTTAAGGATAATATGTATTTCTGTTAGAGTTAGATGTTCTGTTTTCGTGTAGTTCTCGAGAATGGAACCCGAATGGTCTTTCCCTAGCAGACCCTAAAGAACTAGTCTTCTCTCCCCATTCTGAATTTTTATTTTTTTAGGTTTTTACGAGATGAAGACTTCCTGTGAACTAAACCATGGTCTAATGCTACACGCTTTGATCACTAAACATAATAATGACACCCTTTCAAGTGAAATAGTATCATTAATCAGAAAAAAATTGGACGAAGTAAGAAAAGAATCCAGATGCGAAAATAATAAGTTACAATTTGGTAAAGGAAAATCAAAATCCGCAGCGAAAAGAAGAGCACGACACCTTGAAAGATGTCACAAATGCGGAAAATGGTCACACGAAGGTAAATGTTCAAATAATCAAACCTATTCAAACACCGAATTTGTTACTTTATGCAGAGATGGACCGTTCATATGTTTAGAAGAAAAAACTTTGAATGCTCGAGGTTACACCTATGTAGCTATGGAAAAACAATTAGTCTGACTATCTTATGAGTGGGCTAGAGCATATCACTAAGAATACTATCTCACAGGTAAGTTTGTACAGTTTTCAGTTTTTATTTTTATTTTTTTATTTTTAACCTTTTGATAATAAACGCTAATTTGTTCGCTATAAAGTATTAAATTGGTATTCGATAAAATTAGGTCTTGCGACCGAAATTATTGATATCATACAAAAATTTACTACATCACTGCGAAATTTACCGTTTATTCTTAAGGTATAAATATCTGTAATCAATCAACCTAAAATATTTCAAAAATTCGTCATGAGTTAAACTAGGTTATGAAACCGAAATTACTTTACCGAAAAGAGGGGCGTATATTTTTGATAATATTTGATTGTTTAAAGTGGGATAAATGACCAAAAATATTTTTAATTTTATTTTTACCTTGTTTTTAAAAATTAATATTTAAAAATTAAAATAATATTGTAAACTTTATAAATCAATATATTTAAAATTGTAAATATTTGAAAATTTGATTTTTTTTAATATAAGTTTGTATGTATAAAAACAAAAATATAATTTAAGTTTGGTGTGAATTTTTAATATGAATTTTTAATTTTATGCATTTTAAATTTAAGTTTGGTGTGTTTATAAAAAAATTTACTTTATTTCCTTAAGTTAAAAATAAGATTTTTAAAATTCGTCGTGAGTTGAAGACTAGGTCTTTGAACCGAAATTGCTTTACCCGAGGGAGGGACGAGAACTTTTATTATCATTAATTATAGTCTTATTGAATTAAAAAAAAAATCTTTGCTTTAAAAACAATGTTTTGAAATGACGAAATTTTAAAATGTTGTCGAGGGACGGACTAGGACATCGTTCCGAAACAACCTCGTCCCAAATAAAAGGAAAAACAAAATTTTAAATTTAATTTATATTTTATTAGTATAAGGTTTTATATAACAAAAAAATTAAAAAAATTAAGGCCGCGACTCGCGGTGCTTTGTGGGTTCCCACCACTGCACTCGCGGAGCATCAAAAATCTAGAAAAAAATAAAACTGGTCGAACAGACCAGTTTGTACACACACATATATATTTTTCTGTGAAAAACCCACGAAAAACACTTCCAAATTCGCAATTTTTCACCATTTTTCATTAAATCTTTCATAAAATCACAATGAGGAGACTATTATCAAGGAATTACTCAAGGAAATCGGTAAATTTCTACACCTAAACACAATTTAATCCGAATTTTTAGTGTTCTTGAATAATTTTATGCCTAATTCGATTTCGATGCTTTCTAGTGTAATAATGCTTCAATTGTTTGTGTATTATGCTTGTATAACCTAGATTGATGCTATTTAACATGATTAGAAGCTTTGAACTTCAATTTTTGAATAATGTAGGGTTTGTGTTCTTGAGAAAAATTAGGGCTTTTTGATATAAACAGGTTATGGCCGAATTTTGTTGTTAGTTTATGCTAAATTGAGTATTGTAACATGTTTAGGTTGCTAAATGATCAAAACTTTGATCCTAAACATGATTTATGAAGATTAAAGTGGACTTTTTGAACCAAAATTGCATGAACTTGATTTAATTGATATTGAAAGGACCCGTTCATATACATTATAAACGATTCACAATAGTTGATTACATTGCGAGGTATTTAACCTCTATATGATACATTTTATAAACATTGCATTCGTTTTTAAAAGACAAACTTTCTTTACATCGAAAATTGACAGGCATGCATACCATTTCATAATATCCACTATCCAACTATAAATTGATTTAATAATAATCTTTGATGAACTCAATGACTCGAATGCAACGTTCTTCGAAATATGCTATGAAAGACTCCAAGTAATATCTTTAAAATGAGCAAATGCACAGCGGAAGATTTCTTCAACACCTGAGAATAAATATGCTTTAAAGTGTCAACCAAAAGGTTGGTGAGTTCATTAGTTTATCATAATCATTTATTTCCATCATTTTGATAGACCACAAGAATTTCATTTCCAGTTCTCATAAATATACGTCCCATGCATAGAGACAAAAAATAATCATTCATATGGTGAACATCTGGTAACCGACATTAACTAGATACATATAAGAATATCCCCTATCATTCCGGGATCCTCCTTCGGACATGATATAATTTCGAAGTACTAAAGCATCCGGTACTTTGGATGGGGTTTGTTAGGCCCAATAGATCTATCTTTAGGATTCGCGTCAATTAGGGTGTCTGTTCCCTAATTCTTAGATTACCAGACTTTAATAAAAAGGGGCATATTTGATTTCGATAATTCAACCATAGAATGTAGTTTCAATTACTTGTGTCTATTTCGTCAAACATTTATAAAAGCGCATGTATTCTCAGTCCCAAAAATATAAAGGGGAAAAAGGCAAATGAAACTCACCATAATGTATTTCGTAGTAAAAATACATATAACGTCATTGAACAAGTGCAAGGTTGGCCTCGGATTCACGAACCTAAATTAATTATATATATTTATGTGTTGGTCAATATTTGTCTAACAAATTAGGTCAAGTCATAGTGTACCACAATCCTAATGCTCGAGACTAATATGCAAAAGTCTACAAAAGTAAATTTGACTCAAAATAATTTCCAAAAATCTATACATGATTAATATATAGTTTAAATATCGTCGTTTTATATTTTTAAAAGATTTATTAGAGTAAATAATATAATTTATTTATTAATAAATAAAATTTTATATTAAATTTATATAATAAAATATACTTTTATATATATTAAGTAATAAAATTTATAGGGTTCATTTAATATCATAAAGATAATATGATAGGTATTATTAAAGTAAGTTATTACACGTAGTAAAATATGTTTGGATCACATATTTATTTGATAAAATAATATCTATAATGATAGTAAGTAAAAGTTGTATTATTTTGTAATAATAATTATTATTATAAAAATATCAATATTTATAATTACTAAGATGACATTATGATAAAACGATAATTCTAATTATGATAACTTTAATATTTACGATAATTTTTAATATTATCTTTAAAATAATAATTCTATTTAAAATAATAATAATAATGATATTTTATAGTAACAATGACATTTCTATTAAAATGATAATTTTTGTTAAAATGATAGTTTTAATACTAACGATACTTTTAATAATAATAGTAATGATAAAAATAATAAGGACGATAATTTTATCTAAATTAATATCTTATAATATTTTAATTTCATCATGATACTCTTACTCATTATTTCCTAATCGTTTCGTTTAATAGCTTTTAATCATTTTTTATATCGTGTTCATAATAATGATAATAATAGTAATCAAAATATTTAGGTGTTACAATTATTTGTTTTAATTACACTAATATTAATAATGATAGTTACTATAATATTATTAACGATAATACTAATAATTATCTTAATGATAATATAGTAATAATAATAATAACAATAACAATAACCATTTTTAAATAATGATATATATATATTAATAATGATAATAATAATAATAATAATACTAATAATAATAATAATAATAATAATAATAATAATAATAATTGGATAATAATAATAATAATACTAATTATAACTTTAACGATAATAACGATAGTAATAAAAAAAACAATTTTTAATGATAAATCCCTTTTATTGATAAAGATAATAATAATGATAATAATAAGATAAAACTAGAACGACGATAAAAACGACGATAATAATAATCATTTTTAATAAAAATATCAAAAATTCATTTGATTATAACTTCTAATCCGTTCATCGAAACCATTCGATATCTAAAGAAAAAGTTCTTAATTTTTCGCTAGCTTTCCAAGGATATGCATATCTTATACCTTATCTCAACTGCAAGTGTAACTAATTCAAGATTCAACCTAACCTGTCTAAGGGCAATATCAAAAGTACAAGCATGCATAATCCTAAATACTCGAGCACTAGTCAGGGATACACTATTAGTATGTAAAAGTTAAATTATGAGTACTCACGTATCAATATCGAGATTCAATATTGCAGGAAAGGTACGTAGACGCAACAGAAATGATAAACACTATATTGACCTCACGAGCATACCCATGAACCATACTCAATCACCTCAATAGCTATAACCCATAATTTCCTTAATCCTATCCTACTCGAAAAACAATTTCGAAATCACTCGGACAACACTCCGTCGTAATATTTTATGTATACTAATAATATCTTGAAATAATACGGAGTAAATATATATATATATGTAAATCGATTGAGAGAGTTTAGAGAAAAATATTTTCAAGTTTCTATGAAATAATGAAACCTATTGAATTCTATTTATAATAGATTTTTGAATTATTAAAGTGAATTATTAAAGTATGAATTATTAAAGTGAATTATTAAAGTATGAATTATTAAAGTGAATTATTAAAGTATGAATTATTAAAGTGAATTATTAAAGTATAAATTATTAAAGTATGAATTATTAAAGTGAATTATTAAAGTTAAAGTAAAGTAAAAATAAAGTAAAGGTAAAGTTTAAGTATAGTAAAAGTATAAACCTATGTACGTATTATACGCGTATAAATATATATAATATTAATTTAAATCATTATATATATTTAATAAAATAAAATATAAATATCGTTATCTTTATCATACTAGTTAAGTAATGAGTTGTCAAAAGTGGTTCTAGATATTTATAAAAGTTATATACGTTTTAATAATAAAGTTCTTTTTAAACTGAAAACGTTTTTGTATGTTTGAAACTAAATAGATCAATCGAGTCTTTATGAGATTCAATCTTCCACTATCCTTTGTCTAGTTCTCAATGATTGACAATTTGTTCTTATTTATAAATTACTTTACCATTTTCCGAATATTGTTAAAATGGAAAGATTTCTCAAATCAACGTGGGCCTTTCAACAGAGACTTGTAATTATAATTTAATATATCTGATAATTCAATCATTTGATCTTATCTTCTAATTCTATTGATAAACATTTTGAAACAGATACAATCATATAAAGTATTTAATCTAATATTTTGTTTACGTTTCAAGTTATAATATATATACACATATACATATATAATCATATTCGTTTAATGGTTCGTGAATCGTTGGAACTTGGTCGAGGTTGAATGAATGTATGAACATAGTTTAAAATTCTTGAAATTTAACTTAACAAATATTGCTTATTGTGTCGGAAACATATAAAGATTAAAGTTTAAATTTGGTTAGAAATTTCCGGGTTGTCACAGTACCTACCCGTTAAAGAAATTTCGTCCCGAAATTTAAGTGGAAAGGTCATGAATGATAATAAGTATGTTTTCATGATACATACGGGCTGAAAATTAGAGTTTTATCATCAGCGAATAATTTGGATAAACAATCCATTTATATGAAGAGTACGAATGAAGCTAACATAGAAGAGTGAAATGAGTAAGTGTAGATTCATCTTATCATTTGACGTAGATATGATTGATTCCCAGATTTCAAGGGATTTGAAGAAAATCTTCTTAATAAGATTTGACTCTCCGGTAATCAAGGGAATTAGGATCCGCTTTAAATGCGATCGTCCATTTTAATTGTTCTGTCGGAGATTTTCTTCATTTCCTTACAACTTACACCTTCTGTTGATGCATTTTATGCGAGTCCCTAGACATTTACCCACGTCCATTGCAGGTACAACAGTTTACAGGCCACCATGATTGCTCGTTATTATCCTATTCGTGTTTGTATGTGGTTACAGGAACTGCAGGAACGAGATTTAGATGTCTGACTATGTTAGACTTAGTCAGACGTACGAGTGAAGCCTCACTAGTACGGCTGACAGGATCATACGCACGGTTGATGCTGAGCTAAGTCACAATTATAACCTAAATGAGAAGACACGAGTGAGTGATCACCCGTACGGCTGATGAAGCCACCTCGTACGTGTGATGAATGAATCGTATGGGTGAGTCAACAGCAGGGGTATATAAAGTCTTATGTTCTTCATTTTAGGTTAAGCCTCTTATTTGTTACACACACTCAGATCTAGTGAGCTCCTCCGATTCTCTCTCAGTCCAAATCACCCATGTGGTGAATAATACCTTTAGGTGTTGATCTAATCACACTTGATTTAGTTGTGGTTTGACTAAATTAATCAAAAAAAAACTTAACCTATTCACTAGAGGGTTTGATTCACTTATTCTGCCATTGTGTGAGTTAAATCTGTTGATTTCTAAATTCCTAGTCATGTTTCATCACCTTCTATTCTTTTCCCCTCAACTCATATTTTAAAGTATTCATCAATATGCTCCATCCAGCTCTGATTCTCGATATACTTCTAACTTTCATATCGGTCATTCTTCTTTTTCATCTACCGCCGGAAGAATCTATTTACTTCTACTATACTCTTGGGTTTATAGTGTTTCTAGTTCTCCCGTGTCTTTATATTGCTATATGCATCAATATATGGCTTATAATTTCTGGTTTGTCGTTGGGCTTTATATGTTCCCTTATATTTCAAAGTCTCTGCTTCTGTCTTCTATAATCATTATCATTCACAGTCAATGCTCTCTTTTATTTGTTGCAATTTATACCCCAATTTCTATTTCGGAGTTTTGTCCTTTCGTTTCTTCTTCTTGCGATTAAGCATCGCTTGTAATGGTCCAGAATTCACAGATATGAATTTCGGAATGAACATTGTTAATGTTCTAGGAAGGAAATTGTGATGGCACGATCTTGACTTGTCAAATTACTAGAATACCTTGGAAAAGGCCGAATCATCAAGAAATATTTTCTTGATATTTTAGAGGTTAAATAGAATACAAGAGCCGTATAACATGGCACATGATGATGTTATGATCTGTGAATCATCACGTTCCATTTAGAAACTCAGCATGACTTACTGTAATATAATCACATTGATCAAGTGTCATTATATTATACTAATTCATGCTTCAGTTCTCAACACTACTTCAAAATATTCCTATTTTAAACTTGAATCTTTCCGAATTTAGAAACTAAAATAGTTTCTTTTATGATGTAATACAGATAGCGCGAAGAGGTAAATGATTTCAAATAAGAAAAATTAAGAAAATATCTTCAGAAATATGGAGGATATTTATAATGAAAGATATGATGATATTTTAGAATTTCTAATATCAGAGGATGATGAAGAATATTATCCGCAGGGGTTTAGAGTCAGGAGCAAGGTATTCGTTAACGACTTCAGTAGGTACTGAATCATTTGGATCCTTTGAAGTCAGGTTCAGTCTTTGTAATTTGTCCACAGCCTCCTTCCTACTTTGCTCAATCCGTTTTCCAGTTCCAAAACTTCTCTTTTTCTGCGCTTTGCCAGCACACTTCATCATTATCATCCAGCTTTTACCGTTTAAAGTCATTTATAGTTTTTGCCGCTTCATCAGCATTTTTTCCATTTTCGTAGAACCAATTCGTAGTTCGGAGTGTTTTTCAGAAACTTCACATTCAAATTAAGTCCAGAAGATAGACGTTATATATACACATATAATTGTTGGCGTAGACATGCTGTGAGATTTCAAAATACTGATTGCTAATTCCCAATGATTTGTATGGCAATTCTCATTACAAGATGCGAATGAGTAAATGATGGGGTTTCAATGAATAATTATAATGACTTTTTGGAGAGGCTAAAGTCAAAGGGTAATGAAGTTGTTGATACATCTGCTAATAATGTGGTGGAATGTAAAAGGTTCCCTGGTAACGATGGTGTATATCTCAAGGTTATAATAAGGTTAGTCTGACTGAAAAGTCGAAGTTGACTTGCTGAAGCTGTGACAAAACTGGCTACTTTGAATAGGAGTCGCAAAGTTATTTTTGCTAATAAATGTCAAAGAATCTGACGCGGATACGTTGTTTAAACTTTTACTTTGGTTTCAAGAGTTTTTCGGGTACATAACTGTGGGTAACATGTGGTTGGATCATCATCTCGATTGCTCATCATTCGAAGTGTCTTCAACAATTTTCGAAGGGTTTGAACACAGATTGTAATTGTTAACATACATTTGATGTTCTAACACAGTTTTGAAGTCAAAATATAGCTTGTGAAAGATGTAAGGATCTAAGAGTGATGATTTTGGTCATATCTCAAGTTGAAT
This sequence comes from Rutidosis leptorrhynchoides, assembly GCF_046630445.1. Classification (NCBI taxonomy): domain Eukaryota; kingdom Viridiplantae; phylum Streptophyta; class Magnoliopsida; order Asterales; family Asteraceae; genus Rutidosis; species Rutidosis leptorrhynchoides. Next base: position 346,878,723 of record NC_092335.1, on the reverse strand, counting down.
TTTGAGATTTCAAAATCAGAATATGTAATTAAATTTTGAATGAGTATGGTTGTTTTGATTTCTATAAAAGAATGTATATTATTGTGAAAGTAGGGAGTATAATGGATAATTTGCTGAATCAGATTCGAAGAATGTAACATATTAATTGTGAATTTATATATCTCGTTAAAAAAATTTCACAATTAATATTTTGTACAAAAGAATTTTATTACAGTCTTTATGAAAATATATATATGTATATTTTCTTCAGATGTAACATAGATTTAATGAGTTAATGTTAAATTAAACTCATTTGATTTACGGTTGAAACTAGAATTGAATAATCCCTAAAGGCTTTAAAAAGTACATAACTTTTACGCAGTATTTCTTTAATGACATTGAAATTATGAATTAATACTTCGTTATTTGTTGATGTATGATGTTCAGTTCGTGGAATTCTTGTGAATTTCGCAAAGTACGAATGATGTTATCTGAAAAGTTTCGGGTACATCGATGATGAAAGTGTAAAATAAAATATATACTTGATTTATTATGAATTGGAATTTGTTGAATTGCGACAGAGATTGTAGTTAACGCTGGTTAAGTTGCAGCCGAAGGACGTACATTATTGCATATTTGTAATATGAATTAACCGCGTAGTTAAGATTCACACACAATAGCTTAGCACGGAATGATTTATTTCAAAATATATATATATATATATATATATATATATATATATATATATATATATATATATATATATATATATATATATATATATATATATATATATATATATATATATATATATATATATATATATATATATATAATATACATATAATTTCTTCAGAGAGAATGAGTTAATTCTTCATAACTCATTGATACAATATACACGTTATTGATTCGTAATGATGTCCACAGTGATTCTTGAACTGACTGAGTTTGTGATGTTATCGGTGTTATTGATCCAGAGGTTGACTGTACTGACGATGCTGGTAACGCTGACGGTACTGTTGATGCTGTTGGTAAAGCAAGTTTAGCTTATTGATCACACACCATTTTTGTCAGGGTTTCTACTCTTTCTTCTATCATTTTGGTTCGCTTAACTGATTTATGGTTAGGACTAGATTAGATAATCTCTAAGACTTTAGAGATTACATAATCACCGCGGAATGTTTCTCCAATGAAGCTATGAATTAATACTTCGTCAGTTATTGTTGTTGGTACTCCTTGGTATCTATGGTGCGTATGACGTTGATGCTCGTGGGACGGATTGTGAAGTTGAGGTATACGACGCGGTTGTGGTTGGAGGTGGTAATGGTACTGTTGGCGTTGATGATGGTGGTACTGGTTATGCTGTTGTTGCTGCTGCTGATGTTTGTAATCTCTGCACCATATTCTCCAAAGCCACTACCCGAACGCGAAGCTCGTTGACTTCTTCTATTATACCGGGGTGATTATCGGTTTGGACAAGCGGATAAATAAAATCTAAAATTTGATGTAATATATAATCGTGACGAGATACTCTGGAAATGAGCGAGAAAATGGTGTTTCGAACAGGCTCGCCGGTAAGTGCTTCAGGTTCTTCGTCAAGAGGGCAATGTGGTGGATGGAAGAGATCACCTTCTTCTTGTTTCCAATGATTGAGGAGGCTACGAACCCATCCCCAATTCATCCAGAATAGGTGATGACTGATTGGCTGATCTATTCCGATCACACTGCTTTCGGAGCTTGAATGGGATTCCATTTCGGAATCTAAGTGACTTGAACTGATGATGAATTCCATTTCGTACGATTGGAGAAAGGATTTTTTTTTTCCGATATGAAATGATTTTGGCTAACGGATGGTATTCTAATTACATAGAAAAGATTTCGTAGATTACGGAGGACTTTGCGGGATATGTCAGGCAAAGTTTAAAGTAACAAATACGATAAGATATGATTTAGCAGATATGCTAAGATATGAATTTTTGTCTATACACTATTCATGCAATCAATGCAGGAAGACGTGTCTTAGACTAAAAATGATAAGCAGGTAATTTCCTGAGGATGATAAGAAGTTAATTTTCGACACAAAATGATAAGCAAAACTTTTGACATGCAGACACGGTCGAAGTCCAGACTCACTAATGCATCCTATCGACTTATCAGTTAGACACACTAATGCAGACCTGGTTCGCTAAGACCACCGCTCTGATACCAACTGAAAGGACCCGTTCATATACATTATAAACGATTCACAATAGTTGATTACATTGCGAGGTATTTGACCTCTATATGATACATTTTACAAACATTGCATTCGTTTTTAAAAGACAAACTTTCTTTACATCGAAAATTGACAGGCATGCATACCATTTCATAATATCCACTATCCAACTATAAATTGATTTAATAATAATCTTTGATGAACTCAATGACTCGAATGCAACGTTCTTCGAAATATGCTATGAAAGACTCCAAGTAATATCTTTAAAATGAGCAAATGCACAGCGGAAGATTTCTTTAACACCTGAGAATAAACATGCTTTAAAGTGTCAACCAAAAGGTTGGTGAGTTCATTAGTTTATCATAATCATTTATTTCCATCATTTTAATAGACCACAAGAATTTCATTTTTAGTTCTCATAAATATACGTCCCATGCATAGAGACAAAAATAATCATTCATATGGTGAACACCTGGTAACCGACATTAACTAGATACATATAAGAATATCCCCTATCATTCCGGGATCCTCCTTCGGACATGATATAAATTTCGAAGTACTAAAGCATCCGGTACTTTGGATGGGGTTTGTTAGGCCCAATAGATCTATCTTTAGGATTCGCGTCAATTAGGGTGTCTGTTCCCTAATTCTTAGATTACCAGACTTTAATAAAAAAGGGCATATTTGATTTCGATAATTCAACCATAGAATGTAGTTTCAATTACTTGTGTCTATTTCGTCAAACATTTATAAAAGTGCATGTATTCTCAGTCCCAAAAATATAAAGGGGAAAAAGGCAAATGAAACTCACCATACTGTATTTCGTAGTAAAAATACATATAACGTCATTGAACAAGTGCAAGGTTGGCCTCGGATTCACGAACCTAAATTAATTATATATATTTATGTGTTGGTCAATATTTGTCTAACAAATTAGGTCAAGTCATAGTGTACCACAATCCTAATGCTCGAGACTAATATGCAAAAGTCTACAAAAGTAAATTTGACTCAAAATAATTTCCAAAAATCTATACATGATTAATATATAGTTTAAATATCGTCGTTTTATATTTTTAAATATTTTTAAAAGATTTATTAGAGTAAATAATATAATTTATTTATTAATAAATAAAATTTTATATTAAATTTATATAATAAAATATACTTTTATATATATTAAGTAATAAAATTTATAGGGTTCATTTAATATCATAAAGATAATATGATAGGTATTATTAAAGTAAGTTATTACACGTAGTAAAATATGTTTGTATCACATATTTATTTGATAAAATAATATCTATAATGATAGTAAGTAAAAGTTGTATTATTTTGTAATAATAATTATTATTATAAAAATATCAATATTTATAATTACTAAGATGACATTATGATAAAACGATAATTCTAATTATGATAACTTTAATATTTACGATAATTTTTAATATTATCTTTAAAATAATAATTCTATTTAAAATAATAATAATAATGATATTTTATAGTAACAATGACATTTCTATTAAAATGATAATTTTTGTTAAAATGATAGTTTTAATACTAACAATACTTTTAATAATAATAGTAATGATAAAAATAATAAGAACGATAATTTTATCTAAATTAATATCTTATAATATTTTAATTTCATCATGATACTCTTACTCATTATTTCCTAATCGTTTCGTTTAATAGCTTTTAATCGTCTTTTATATCGTGTTCATAATAATGATAATAATAGTAATCAAAATATTTAGGTGTTACAATTATTTGTTTTAATTACACTAATATTAATAATGATAGTTACTATAATATTATTAACGATAATACTAATAATTATCTTAATGATAATATAGTAATAATAATAATAACAATAACAATAACCATTTTTAAATAATGATATATATATATTAATAATGATAATAATAATAATAATAATACTAATAATAATAATAATAATAATAATAATAATAATAATAATAATAATAATAATAATAATAATAATAATAATAATAATAATAATAATAATAATAATAATAATAATAATAATAATAATAATGATGATGATGATAATTGGATAATAATAATAATAATACTAATTATAACTTTAACGATAATAACGATAGTAATAAAAAAACAATTTTTAATGATAAATCCCTTTTATTGATAAAGATAATAATAATGATAATAATAAGATAAAACTAGAATGACGATAAAAACGACGATAATAATAATCATTTTTAATAAAAATATCGAAAATTCATTTGATTATAACTTCTAATCCGTTCATCGAAACCATTCGATATCTAAAGAAAAAGTTCTTAATTTTTCGCTAGCTTTCCAAGGACATGCATATCTTATACCTTATCTCAACTGCAAGTGTAACTAATTCAAGATTCAACCTAACCTGTCTAAGGGCAATATCAAAAGTACAAGCATGCATAATCCTAAATACTCGAGCACTAGTCAGGGATACACTATTAGTATGTAAAAGTTAAATTATGAGTACTCACGTATCAATATCGAGATTCAATATTGCAGGAAAGGTACGTAGACGCAACAGAAATGATAAACACTATATTGACCTCACGAGCATACCCATGAACCATACTCAATCACCTCCATAGCTATAACCCATAATTTTCTTAATCCTATCCTACTCGAAAAACAATTTCGAAATCACTCGGACAACACTCCGTCGTAATATTTTATGTATACTAATAATATCTTGAAATAATACGGAGTAAATATATATATATGTAAATAGATTGAGAGAGTTTAGAGAAAAATATTTTCAAGTTTCTATGAAATAATGAAACCTATTGAATTCTATTTATAATAGATTTTTAAATTATTAAAGTGAATTATTAAAGTATGAATTATTAAAGTGAATTATTAAAGTATGAATTATTAAAGTGAATTATTAAAGTATGAATTATTAAAGTGAATTATTAAAGTATAAATTATTAAAGTATGAATTATTAAAGTGAATTATTAAAGTTAAAGTAAAGTAAAAATAAAGTAAAGGTAAAGTTTAAGTATAGTAAAAGTATAAAACTATGTACGTATTATACGCGTATAAATATATATAATATTAATTTAAATCGTTATATATATTTAATAAAATAAAATATAAATATCGTTATCTTTATCATACTAGTTAAGTAATGAGTTGTCAAAAGTGGTTCTAGATATTTATAAAAGTTATATACGTTTTAATAATAAAGTTCTTTTTAAACTGAAAACGTTTTTGTACGTTTGAAACTAAATAGATCAATCGAGTCTTTATGAGATTCAATCTTCCACTATCCTTTGTCTAGTTCTCAATGATTGACAATTTGTTCTTATTTATAAATTACTTTACCATTTTCCGAATATTGTTAAAATGGAAAGATTTCTCAAATCAACGTGGGCCTTTCAACAGAGACTTGTAATCATAATTTAATATATCTGATAATTCAATCATTTGATCTTATCTTCTAATTCCATTGATAAACATTTTGAAACAGATACAATCATATAAAGTATTTAATCTAATATTTTGTTTACGTTTCAAGTTATAATATATATACACATATACATATATAATCATATTCGTTTAATGGTTCGTGAATCGTTGGAACTTGGTCGAGGTTGAATGAATGTATGAACATAGTTTAAAATTCTTGAAATTTAACTTAACAAATATTGCTTATTGTGTCGGAAACATATAAAGATTAAAGTTTAAATTTGGTTGGAAATTTCCGGGTTGTCACAGATATGAATGCCATGAGGAACTTATTTAATTGTTATAATGATTGTTTTTGACATGTTTTAAAAGATAAATGCGAAGGAACTTTGTATACATTTTTGTAAAAGTATATTTGTAAAAGTGTAGAATTGTTAATATTTTGAAAATGTGTATAGAGTTTAATATGGATTAAACATGTCATTGTAATTGTTTAGATTTATGACTTTGCTAAAACTAATGCATATTTGGATGCACAAAAATTGTGTTTGATATATTTTGCAGACTGAAAGGGGTGAATCTTCATCCCAGGCTCGCAATGCTCCTCCGGAAGATGCAGATCAACAGGAAATTAATAACCAATACCGGCAAGATATGTCTCACCCAATTGTTTCATATTCAAACATTCATGAGGCAGATTTACATCCGAATTTGAGATTTGATAGATATTGGATAGACTATCCAAAATATCAAAAGAACCTGCACAACCTTGTGTCTAATAATGTTGAGGTACCCAGAGTTATAGATTGGGATCCATTAGAGGTAGTGGAATTGGCCGAGCCAATCAGGGAATTACTTACTCAAAGGTATGGTAATTCTACTTTTAGTGATTGGGTACGTTTATTCAACATGCGTAGACCTGTGTATAGAGAATGGTGTATAGAGTTATTATGTACAATTGAAATAAATGATCGGGTAGATACTTTAACCGATCGTAGTTTTCTTAGATTTTTATTAGGAGGGGAGATGCGCCATATGTCTTTACTAGATATGGCTCGGGCTTTACGTATATATACGTCCGAGAGGCTAGCATCTTATGATTGTCAGAGGTTAATAGTTTATGGTAGGAGGGTGGATGAGAATTTTGATACGAATGACGTATGGAGTAGGATGACTAGCCATCGCCTATTCCAGGGGGATTATACTCTTATCTTGATATTGATAGAGCTGAATTAAGAGTAATCCATAGGTTTTTAGCCAATTCGATTACACAACGAGGTAAGAATAAGGAAAAGGTAAATGAACAGGATTTGTTTTACCACATGTGTATTCGAGACCCACAGAGCGCTGTAAGTATACCTTTTTGTGTGGGTTATTATTTATTGACTATGGTTAGGGGTATGAGGCGTGGTAGCATAATAGGAGGTGGTATATTTATTACTTTAATTGCTGAATATCTCGGTGTGGATAGAAGTCGGGGAGAATATTAATGGCAGAACCAGAACCCCGCGATAGAATAGATTTGCGTGTTTATCATGGTGCTAAGGTCTTAAAAAAATGAAACAATGCGGCAGCACGTTATGATGGCAGGCATCCACAGGTTGAGAGAGATCAACAGCAAGGTCAACCGGGAGGGGGTAATCCAATGACGGAAATGCAAATTTTTATGTCTCGACACGAGTATGAAATGGCTAGACAAAAAGCATTTCAAGATTGGCAGTATCATCAAAGCCAAATCATAAGTCATTGTACACACGTAGGTAGAAACTACATTCCTACTGTTATGCCCGAATTTGTTCCTTGGACATTAGAGAGCCAACCACCATATCCTACATATGACCCGGCCCAAGCATTTTACAGCATCTATGGATAAGCTTGGGACCCATACTGGAACCATCCTCCTCATCCGTAATTTTCTTATTTTATTGTAATGTTACTAATTCTTAATTTTCTTATTTCATATTTCTTATTTTATTATTATAATAGCTTTTATAATTTTCTAACTTTATTAGATTTTAATAATTTTTGAATGTGGTGTGAAAACCCAACTTCAAAAATATGTGTATATGTGTTTGTAGTTTATCTCATGTACAAAACAGGGTAAAACGGCGCATTTTCGAAGACTGGCATTAAGTTCAGTAAAAGCTACTAATTTTGACGACAAGATGAAAAATAAATGTGATGTAACAACACGACGGAATGAACAAATGATGTGCACCATTTATCATTCAGCAAACAAACGCCAATATGTTTGGAAATTTTGGTAAAATTTAATTATTTTTCTACGCTAATCACCCTCAATAATTTAAATTGTTACTGATTTCTTGCAAATGAGGGCATTGCAAGATCTTAAGTGTGGGAAGGGGTTAAATTCTTTCGGATTTAAAAATTTTTTGATTTAAACACTTGGTTACCATTAAAAATACTAGTAACGTAGTAGTTGTATTAGAATCTAGTGCTCTCTGATAACAAAGAACAGCCCTAGTCTTATATACTGACTACCCACTTCTAGTAAAAATTTTCAAAATTTTCAATTAAATGAATTCAAAATCATGTTTATACATATTTATGAACGATAAAACTAGGTGTTAACACCGAAATTATTGTTACCTCGGAAAGGACATAAATTGAGAAACAAACCAAAATGTTAGAATTCATTTAAAATGGAATAGAGGACAATAAAAAGGCAAATAAAAGAAAATAAAAGCCAAGTGTGGGAAAATTTACCAAGTTATTTAAAACATAAGTCACATATTTTTGTGACAAATAACTGAAGATACTTTTGTTTTGGACGATTTTAATCAGTTTTACCCGATTTACTGTAATATATTTGAAAGAAAGATGGATCTACACGATGAATCAATTCCATCATTAAAAGGAAGTAAAGTCTTCCGAAAAAGAAACGCGCTTCTTGATTTAGGTCATGAAGTTGTCGTCCAGACCAGCTGTTGGTTGACGAAAAATCTAGAAAAATCATCACTAAAATCAGCAGGAAATCCACGGACCTCAGCATAAAATAGGGTCGCCAAGTGGTCAGACTTATCCTAACCATGAGAGGATCTGTCTTGTAAAATGGGGAGGACGCCATGCAAATTAGCTGGATAAGACTAATGAATCAGATCCCCAGAAAGGATAATCTCCTTAAAGATCAAAAATCAGCTTTTAAGCCTGATATTACGCAATCCTAGAGATTGACCTTAAAGATTGAGAATTACAAACTCATGGAATTCAATGATATCTAAACTCGAGCTTGAACGAGAAAATATTTTGATCAAAATTACAAACTGATTTGTTTTCTGAAAACCCATTTTTAATGCGTTCATTACCATTGAACGTAAAATCCTAGGAATTCACCTGGAATTCATTAGGTCACCTGAACCAAATCGGGTGTCAACCGTAAGAACGGTGGTTGCATAGTATGGTCAAAGACAGGACCTTGTGCCAAACCGGAAAATTATAAGGGTGAGCTTTACTATTGCTCCTACCAAGGATATTAATTGCATCCGACACGTTATAGACCATAATTAAAAGCATGTCACGGGACATTGCCTTAACAGTTGCTTGTTCAACGCTTTCCTTTACAACAGGACGGTAGTTTATCGAAAGGTAATATACGGAGCAAGTATACTGGACGTGTTGCTTTCCTAATACAAGGTTAGGAAGTGGGTAACACAAAACCGCAAGTGTTGAGCTAAAATTTTCAAATCTGAAACCCACCAAACCCACAAAAACAATTTGCAAACACCGGTGAAGGGTTATTCTGGAAAACTTATCTAGGGTAAAAACTAGATTGAATTTTCAAAAAGATTAAATGTTTTCATAAAGATCCAATTTCCTTAAAGGATCTAAATTTTTATAGTCATGTGGGGCTGTAAACCACAACGTTACTATCAATGTTCATACCGCCATAATGAAATCACTGATGTACAAAGTGTGAAGAATAAAGAAGTGATTCTAGTATGTTTTTATTCAAGACTATATTGCTTGAGGACAAGCAACGCTCAAGTGTGGGAATATTTGATAATGCTAAAAACGAACATATATTTCATCGCATTATCCCTCAAGAAAGACAAGCTTTTAGTTGCAGTTGTCCTATTTACAAGGAATATTTGTTTAAAAATTAAAAAGTGAAGACAAAAGACAGATTCGACGAATTGAAGACGCAAACGACCAAAAAGCTCAAAAGTACAAAGTACAATCAAAGTGGTTCAAATTATTGATGAGAAACGTCTCAAAATTACAAGAGTACAAGACGCAAAACGCAAAGTACAAGTTATTAAATTATACGAAAGGACGTTCGAAAATCCGGAACCGAGACATGAACCAGCTTTCAACGTACGATGCAACGGAACGAAAGTTACAAATTAATTATGTATATAAATATAATATAATATATAATTAATTATATAAATTATATATTTATATTATATTTATATAATAAAATCCGTCGGCAAGCTAGGAGCCAAACTTGTGTGAGCTGGATTCCACAGCTCCGCACTCGCGGAGCTTATAAAGGAAAAACCCACCGCACTCGCGGAGCACATAAAAACAGTAATCTGCCAATAAAATGCCATGCAATTCGACGGATTATTTACTTCTTTTTCTTTTCTAATATACGTAAAATATATATATATATATATATATATATATATATATATATATATATATATATATATATATTATAATTTTAATTTTAATTTTAATTTTAAATTCTAATAATAAGGGTATGTTAGCGAATGTTGTAAGGGTGTAAGTCGAAATCCTGTCCGTGTAACACTACGCTATTTTTAATCATTGTAAGTTATGTTCAAACTTTTTAATTTAATGTCTCGTAGCTAAGTTATTATTATGCTTATTTAATACCGAAGTAATCATGATGTTGGGCTAAAAATATTCAAATTGGGTAATTGGGCTTTGTACCATAATTGGGGTTTGGACAAAAGAACGACACTTGTGGAAATTAGACTATGGGCTATTAATGGGCTTTATATTTGTTTAACTAAATGATAGTTTGTTAATTTTAATATAAAGATTTACAATTGGACGTCCCTATAAATAACATTATACACTCGATCGGACACAATGGGCGGGATATTTGTATGTACGAATAATCGTTCATTTAACCGGACACGGGAGTGGATTAATAATTAATAGACTTATTAAAACAGGGGTGAAATTATGTACAAGGACACTTGGCATAATTGATAACAAAGTATTAAAATCTTGGGTTACACGCAGTCGATAACCTGGTGTAATTATTAAACAAAGTATTAAAACCTTGTTACAGTTTAAGTCCCCAGTTAGTTGGAATATTTGACTTCGGATATAAGGATAATTTGACGAGGACACTCGCACTTTATATTTATGACTGATGGACTGTTGTGGACAAAAACCAGACAGACATATTAAATAATCCAGGACAAAGAACAATTAACCCAAGGGAATAAACTAAAATCAACACGTCAAACATCATGATTACGGAAGTTTAAATAAGCATAATTCCTTTATTTTCATATTTAATTGCACTTCTAATTATCATATTTTTATTTATTGTCATTGTATTTAATTGCACTTTTAATTATCGCACTTTTTAATTATCGCAATTTTATTTCATCGCACTTTTATTTATTGCAATTTCATTATCGTTATTTATTTTATGCTTTAAATTAAGTATTTTATTTATTTAATATTTTACATTAGGTTTTAACTGCGACTAAAGTTTTAAAAATCGACAAACCGGTCATTAAACGGTAAAAACCCCCTTTTTATAATAATAATATTACTTATATATATTTGTATTTTTATAAGATAAAACTAATATAGCGTTAAGCTTTGTTTAAAAGATTTCCCTGTGGAACTAACCGGACTTACTAAAAACTACACTACTGTACGATTAGGTACACTGCCTATAAGTGTTGTAGCAAGGTTTAGGTATATCCATTCTATAAATAAATAAATATCTTGTGTAAAATTGTATCATATTTAATAGTATTTCCTAGTAAAATATAAGCTATTTCATATACGCCTCGCATAACATCAATGTGTAATTTTGTTTTCATGTAAATAAGTCATGAATGATTACTCATATTTTTGTAATTTTATGAGATATTTCATGCTAGTTGCCAAATGATGGCTCCTACATGTATTAGGTGACTCACATGGGCTGCTAAGAGCTGATCATTGGAGTGTATATACCAATAGTACATACATCTAAAAGCTGTGTATTGTACGAGTACGAATACGGGTGCATACGAGTAGAATTGTTGATGAAACTGAACGAGGATGTAATTGTAAGCATTTTTGTTAAGTAGAATTATTTTGATAAGTGTCTTGAAGTCTTTCAAAAGTGTATGAATACATATTAAAACACTACATGTATATACATTTTAACTGAGTCGTTAAGTCATCGTTAGTCGTTACATGTAAATGTTGATTTGAAACCTTTAAGTTAACGATCTTGTTAAATGTTGTTAACCCAATGTTTATTATATCTAATGAGATGTTAAATTATTATATTATCATGATATTATGATATATTAATATATCTTAATATGATATATATATATATATATATACATTTAAATGTCGTTACAACGATAATCGTTACATATATGTCTCGTTTTGAAATCCTTAAGTTAGTAGTCTTGTTTTTACATATGTAGTTCATTGTTAATATACATAATGACATGTTTACTTATCATTTATCATGATTAAACATAGTGTAACAATATCTTAATATGATTCATATGTAATTAGTAAGACGTTGTTATAACGATAATCGTTATATATATCGTTTCGAGTTTCTTAATTCAATAAACACAATTTTATGTATATAACTCATTGTTAAAATACCTAATGAGATACTTACTTATCATAATATCATGTTAACTATATATATAATCATATATATGTCATCATATAGTTTTTACAAGTTTTAACGTTCGTGAATCACCGGTCAACTTGGGTGGTCAATTATCTATATGAAACCTATTTCAATTAATCAAGTCTTAACAAGTTTGATCGCTTAACATGTTGGAAACACTTAGTCATGTAAATATCAATTTATTTTAATATATATAAACATGGAAAAGTTCGGGTCACTACATATATTACAATAAGTTATGCTGAATTTCTAATGGAACGTGATGATGGTTCACAGATCTTACCCTCATCATGTGCCATGATACATAACTCTTTCATTTTACTTAACCTCTAAACATATCAAGAGATTATTTTCTTGATAGTTCTATCCTTACCGTGATTCCAGCAGTTTGCTAATTAATCATGATATTACATTTTCTTTCTAATTAGAAGATTCCCTTAAATTCCTTGAATTTCGGAAATCCGCCATGACTACGTCAAAAGTTCAGACGAAACTTTTCACTCTCTTGTGATAGTTTTACTCGTACGCCTCACATGATCGAATCGTTTTATCTATATTAATCAATAATGATAAAACTCTAACTCATATTCGTCATGAAAACATTTTTATTGTTAGCCATGACGACCTCATTCAAATTTCAGGACGAAATTTCTTTAAAGGGTAGGTACTGTAGTGACCCTAAAAATTTCGACTAATTTTAAATCAAACTCTCGATACGATATTGTATTTTCAACACGATAAGCAAAGTCTGTTAGGTTGGATCTCAAAATTGAATCGTTTTATCTGTATTAATCAATAATCATAAAACTCTAACTCATATTCGTCATGAAAACATTTTTATTGTTAGCCATGACGACCTCATTCAAATTTCGGGACGAAATTTCTTTAACGGGTAGGTACTGTAGTGACCCTAAAAATTTCGACTAATTTTAAATCAAACTCTCGATACGATATTGTATTTTCAACACGATAAGCAAAGTCTGTTAGGTCATATATTCAATTGACCTTCGACCATTCCCGACGATTCACGAACAACTATTTATAAATAGTTACATATATATTTAATATATATATATATATATATATATATATATATATATATATATATATATATATATATATATATATATATATATATATATATATATTACTTGTAAATATATAATATTATATTTAGTTGTTTAAAAGAATATAATTAATATATTTATTTACTTAAACTTGTTAATTAAGATTTGATATATGTATATTGAATGTGTATATTGAAAATGAATGATTTTGAGCCTAATTAGTAAACGTCAGTAACACTCGGTTGACGTTTCGTTAAGTTTTAATATAGATATATTACATGTTCATGAAGGACTAAAATAAAAGTTGAACTGTAAATCGATTACGAAGATGTTAGATTTGTTAAAAATATTTTTACCTTTTTAAGTTTAAATATTAGTACTCCGTACATATAATTGGAACAGAAAATAAATAATTATCGAACCTTTTTTATCAGGTTTCAAACAGTTAATGAGTGAAATAATTAAATATATTTAATCTAAAAATTTGAGATTTTTAGGGACACTTTTATACGTTAACTGTTTAGCAATGGACAAAATAGTCAACCGTGATAAACTGTAGGTAGAGTAACATTCTAAATAGTCCGTGAATTATTAAGGGTCACTGTTTTCTTTTCTTATCTACCTAACTAAACTATATCTCTTATATTTATACAAAAACATTACACATGCATTTAGAGATCACACTTGGCAAATCTTCTTCTTCATCATCACTTTAGCCGCTACCACTCATCACCCTTGATCACCACCGGTTACCACCATGAGTACCACCACCACAACCACCCACTGGCCACCTTCCATCATCAAATAAATCTTCACCCTTCATCTCTCTCTCGTTCTCTCTTTTGTTGAAACCGTTATCCACCATCCCATATCTCCTCATTTACGTGACAAACCACCGCCCACCATTGTAATACACCACCTCCTACCAGTCATCACCTTCACCATCAAACTCACCACCACTGCCGTCTTCTGCAGATGCAACCACCGTCTCTTTCTCTACCTTCTTGCTCTCTCTCTCATCTTCAAACCAACAAACAACCTGTAACTCGCTACTACTCTTACCTCTGTCGCTGCTGTTGCTGTGTTGTGACTGCTACAGCTACACTTCAAATTAATATTCGATGATCTTGTGGGGTTTAAAACATAAATATTAAAGATAAAATAATGGTGATGAGTAACAGTGAAGGCGAGTTACGATTATTATGATACAGTGTTAATCAGGATTCGATGGTGTGATAATTTTGATGATGAGATGATAATGGACGATGATAGTGTTATAATGGTGATGGTGAAATGAGATCGATGATGACATTGATGAAGAGAATATAGAATTATGATGATGAAGATTGTATGATGTAGTGATGTTAAGTTATGATTATGATTATAATGATGAATGATAATGAGGATGGTGTTAATGTTTCTGTGGTGTTAATCGATGATGATTATAGGATGTTGATGATGATTGAACAGTTACATAAATAATAAATAGTTAATTAAGCAAGATAATACAAGAATAATTTGACAGTGTAGTGGTTGGAAGGGTGTTTATTGATCTAGAGGTCACAGGATCGAAACTAGGCCACGGCAAAGTTTTTTTTATTTAACAACAGATCTGATTGGGTTTATCAACTAGCGGGCTTCATTTGGATTTAGGAATTGCTGTTGGGCCGTATATGAATAGCTGTTGGGCCAAAATAGTACGGGTTATATAGAATAAATACCGAATATAAATCAGAAAATTAGAAATAGATGAATGGTTTAGAAGGTGTTATGGGTGAGCAAGAGGTCTTGGGTTCGAGTCCCGTTCATGGCAGATTTTTTTTAAAGCTTTAAAGGTAGTCCATTTCATTTATTATCATATTTATTATTATTATTATTATTATTATTATTATTATTATTATTATTATTATTATTATTATTATTATTATTATTATTATTATTATTATTATTATTATTATTATTATTATTATAAATATAATTATGATTATGATTATGATTATGATTATGAGATGATTAGTATTACTATTATTATTATCATTAAAATGATCATTAGGATTATTATTACTATTACTATTATTAATATTGTTATCAGTATTATCTCTAAAATTATCATTGTTGAAATTATTATTATTAACAAAAGTATTTTTAGTAAAATTACTATTTTCATTATCATTATTATTTTTGCTACTAATATCATTATTATTATTATTATTATTACAACTATATTATTATTATTATTATTATTATTATTATTATTATTATTATTATTATTATTATTATTATTATTATTATTATTATTATTATTATTATTATTATTACTACTACTACTACTACTAATATCATTATTATTATTATTATTAACATTACTAACTATACTTTCAGTTTTAAATGTATTTTTGTATATAAACTATAACTATATTTTATGATCTTAAACTAAAAAGATAGATATTATAAGTTAGATACAAACATTAGATATATAGAAGTATATATAATAAGTATACTACTTTTACTAATAAAATACCTTTTGTTCATTTACGTTTTAATATAACTCTAATTTATTAAAAATGTTATCATATTAAAAATTATGAGTATTTAAAAATATTAACACTAAGTACTTATCCAAAATATTTTAATAAAGTATATAATAGATTATTATGATAATTTAATTGAATATATATAAAATAAATGCATTTAAGTAATTATTATTAATATTAAATTTAATATCACAAGTATATTACTAATATCAAAATATATATTTATTTGAATATTATTAGATGTGTTAATATACATACTTGATATAGGTTCGTGAATCCGAGGCCAATCCTGCATGGTTCAGTTCCGTCGTATGCATATTTTTACTACAAAATATCGTATGGTGAGTTTCATTACTCCATTTTTAAATGTTTTTGCAATATATATTTTTGGGACTGAGAATACATGCGCTTTTATAAATGTTTTACGAATTAGACACAAGTAATCGAAACTACATTATATGGTTGAATGATCGAAGCCGAATATGCCCCTTTTGCTTGGTAATCTAAGAATTAGTAAACCATTCTACTAATTGACGCGAATCCTAAAGATAGATCTATCGAGCCCAAGAAGCGCCATTCTGGAATTTGGAATGCTTTAGTACTTCGATTTTATCATGTCCGATGGGTGTCCCGGAATGATGGGGATATTCTATATGCATCTTGTTAATGTCGGTTACCAGGTGTTCAATCCACATGAATGATTTTTGTCTCTATGCATGGGACGTATATTTATGAGAAATGAAAATCTTGTGGTCTATTAAAATGATGAAAATGAATGATTATGATAAACTAATGAACTCACCAACCTTTTGGTTGACACTTTAAAGCATGTTTATTCTCCGGTATTAAAAAAATCTTCCGCTGTACATTTGCTCATATAGAGATATTACTTGGAGTCATTCATGACATATTTCAAAAGACGTTGCATTCGAGTCTTCGAGTTCATCAAGATTATTACTAAGTCAATTATAGTTGGATATATTATGAAATGGTATGCATGCCGTCAACTGTCGATGAAATGAAAGTTTGTCTTATAAAAACGAATACAATGTTTGTAAAATGTATCATATAGAGGTCAAATACCTCACGATGTAATCAACTATTGTGAATCATTTGTAATCGATATGAACGGATCCTTTCAGCGTGATTTCAAAATACTGATTGCTAATTCCCGATGATTCGTATGGGAATTCCCGTTACAAGATGAAGATGAGTAAATGATGGGGTTTTGATGATTTTTCGGAAAATCCTAGATCATTACGGTTGCTGATAAGTTTACTGCTAATGTGGTGGAATATAAATGGTTCCCCGGTAACGATAGCGAAAGGGTAACGTATATATCAAGGTTATAATAAGGTTAGTCCGACTGAAAAGTTGAAGTCGACTTGCTGGAGCTGTGACAAAACTGGCTACTTTGAAAAGAGATTGAAAAGTTATTTTAGCTAATAAATGCCAAAGGGTCTGGCATGGATACGTTTTAAACTATGACTTTGGTTTCAAGAGTTTTTCAGATACATAACTGTGGGTAATATGTGGTTGGATCATCATCTCGATTGTTCATTATTTGAAGTGTCTTCAGGAATTTTGGAGGGTTTGAACACAGATTGTAATCGTTAATATACATACGATGTTCTAGCACAGTTTTGAAGTCAAATTATAACTTGAAAAGATATAGGAATCTAAGAGTGATGATACTGGTTATATTTCAAATTGAATTCTGCGATTTCAAGATCATCATATATAATTGAATTTGAACGAGTATGGTTGTTTTAATTTTTATAAAAGAATGTATATTGTTGAGAAAATAGTGTGTATAGTTGTTGATTGCTGAATCAGATTCGAAGAATGTACCATATTAATTGTGAATTTATATATTTCTCGGGTATTACCTACCCGTTAAAAAAAATTCACAATTAATATTTTGTACAAAAGAATTTTATTACAGTCTTTACGAAAGTATATATGTGTATATTTTCTTTAGATGTAACATAGATTTAATGAGTTAATATTAAATTAAACTCATCTGATTTATGGTTGAAATTAGAATTGAGTAATCCCTAAAACTTTAGAAATTACATAAGTATTTCTTCAATAATATTGTGAATCAATACTTCGTTATTTGTTGATACATGATGCTGGTTTTTTGTGAAATTCTTGTGAACTTCGCAGGTACGAATGATGTTATTTGGAAAGTTTCGAGTACATCGATGATGAAAGTGTAAAATCAAATATATATTTAAATAATACACTTGGTTTATTATGAGTTGAAATTTATTGAACTGAGACAGAAATTGTAGCTAACGATGGTTAAGTTGCGGACGAAGGACGTACCTCATTGCAAATTAGTAATATGAATTAACCGAGTAGTTAAGATTCACACATAATAGCTTAGTATGGAAAGATTTATTTTGATCTCAAAATTATATATATATATATATATATATATATATATATATATATATATATATATATATATATATATATATATATATATATATATAATATACATATAATTTCTTCAGAGGGAGTGAGCTAATACTTCATAACTCGTTGATACAATATACGCATTATTGATTCATAATGATGTCCACAGTGATTCTTGAACTGACGGAGTTTGTGATGTTATAAGTGCTGCTGATTCTGATAACACTGACGGCACTGACTGTGATGGTGATGCTACGGTACTGTTGATGCCGTTGGTAAAAAAAGTCTAGCTTATAAATCACTCATCATTCTTGTCAGGGTTTCTACTCTTCCTTCTATCATTTCAATTCACTCATCTGATTTATGGTTAGGATTAGAATAGATAATCTCTAAGACTTTAGAGATTACATAATCGCCGCGGAGTGTTTCTCCAATGAAGTTATGAATCAACACTTCATCGTTTGTTGTTGTTGGTATTCCTTGGTATCTACAGGGCGTATGACATTGGTGCTCGTGGGATAGATTGTAAAGTTGAGGTTTACGACGCAGTTGTGGTTGGGGGTGGTAATGGTACTGTTGGCATTGATGATGGTAGTACTGGTTATGCCGCTGGTGCTGCTACTGGTGTTTGTAACCTTTGCACCATATTCTCCAAAGCCACTACCCGAGCGCGAAGCTCGTTAACTTCTTCTATTACACCAGGGTGATTGTCAGTTCGGACGAGCGGATAAATAAAATCTAGAATTTTATGTAGTATATAATCGTAACAAGATACTCTGGAAATGAGAGAAAAAATGATGTTTCGGACAGGTTCACCGGTAAGTGCTTCAGGTTCTTCGCCAAGAGGGCAATGTGGTGGATGGAAAGGATCGCCTTCTTCTTGTCTCCAATGATTGAGGAGACTACGAACCCATCCCCAATTCATCTAAAATAGATGATGGCTGATTGGTTGATCCATTCCAGTCACACTACTTTCGGAGCTTGAGTGGGATTCCATATCAGAATTTGAGGGACTTGAACTAATGACGAATTCCATTTTGTTCGATTGAATAAAGGATTTTTCGATATGAAATGATTTTCTGGCTATCGGGTGGTATTCTAATTACATAGAATACATATATATATATATATATATATATATATATATATATATATATATATATATATATATATATATATATATATATATATAGCAAAAGATTTCGTAGATTACGGAGGAATTTACGGGATATGTCAGGCAAAGTTTACAGTAACAGATACGCTAAGATATGAATTTTATCAATACACTATTCATGCAATCACTGCAGTAAGACGTGTCTAGACTAAGAATGATAAGTAGGTGATTTCCGACAAAAATGATAAGCAAAACTTTTGACATGTAGACACGGTCGAAGTCCAGACTCACTAATGCATCCTAACGACTATCAGTTAGACACACTAATGCAGACCTGGTTCGCTAAGACCACCGCTCTGATACCAACTGAAAGGACCCGTTCATATACATTATAAACGATTCACAATAGTTGATTACATCGCGAGGTATTTGACCTCTATATGATACATTTTACAAACATTGCATTCGTTTTCAAAAGACAAACTTTCTTTACATCGAAAGTTGACGGCATGCATACCATTTCATAATACATCCAACTATAATTGACTTAATAATAATATTGATGAACTCAACGACTCGAATGCAACGTCTTTCAAAATATGCCATGAATGACTCCAAGTAGTATCCTTAAAATGAGCTAATGCACAGCGAAAGATTTCCTTAATACCTGAGAATAAAAATGCTTTAAAGTGTCAACCAAAAGGTTGGTGAGAGTTTATCATAATCAATCATTTCCCATTTATATAATAGACCACAAGATTCTCATTTTTCCATAAATCTCATTACACTCGCAAGTGCATAAAAATCATTCATATGATGGACACCTGATAACCGACATTAACATAATGCATATAGAATATCCCCCGCATACTAGCAAGTATGCCATAAATATTGGCAATCGCAATCACCATTTAAATCGAAGTACTAAAGCATTCTAAATTCCAGAATGGGGTTTGTTAGGCCCATAGATCTATCTTTAGTATTCGCGTCAATTAGGGGCCATTTCCCTAATTCTTAGGTTACCAGACTTGAAGGGGCGATATTCAATTTCGATAATCCAACCATATAATGTAGTTTCGATTACTTGTGTCTATTTCGTAAAACATTTATAAAAGCAGCGCATGTATTCTCAGTCCCAAAAATATATATTGCAAAAGCATTTAAAAAAGGAGCAAATGAAACTCACAATATTGTATTTCGTAGTATATATATTTTGTATAGTATATCATTTGTATATATATTTTTGGGACTGAGAATACATGCACTGTTTTAAAAAGGGTTTACGAAATAAACACGAGTAATCGAAACTACATTCTATGGCTAGATTATTAAACCGGATATGCCCTTTTTAGTCTGGTAATCTAAGAATTAGGGAACAGACACCCTAATTGACGCGAATCCTAAAGATAGATCTATTGGGCCCAACAAGCCCCATCCAAAGTACCGGATGCTTTAGTACTTCGAATTTATCATGTCCGAAGGGAGTCCCGGTGTAACAACCCTGGTTTTTCCAACGTTATTTATTAATAATTATTATTATTAATACGTGTGATTAAACGAAT